>NW_025335269.1:12954351-13055454 GCF_004798865.1 Varanus komodoensis | reverse complement strand
TGCTAGTTGGAGCCGATGGACCCAAACATCTGGAGGACACCAGGCTGTGAAGGCTGATTTAGTCCATTTGTTTTGCTATCTCATTGCATAACTTTCTGCTCAGACATAGGTCTCACCCTGCCCAGATTTTTCTTATTACTGCAGCATCTGAACTTCAATAAACAAGACTATTGCTTACTATTTAAGATACCCCAAATGACTACTATTAGACTTGGTTCAGCACCTTGTCTGATTAAATGTTGCCTATTGTATTGCTTGGCAGTTGTCTTCTCCCTAAGGATGCAAGAGGCGACAGTCTTGATCAGACAAGAGGCGCCCAAGCACACTTGGCACATCAACAGATGCTCACAGTTTTGAGTTATACAACTTAGCCAAAAGCTGGTTTATTCCTTCTGGAAAAATGTGTAATTTAAGATTTTCTGTTTGCGATTTGGCTGAACACCATTCATTTGAATGATGGTCCCACTTACATGTTAGGTGTTTCGGCTCTCTTCTCTTCTCTTCTCTTCTCTTCTCTTCTCTTCTCTTCTCTTCTCTTGGGGAGGGGGGGATTAAGGATGCAAATGTTGGGCAGAAAGTTCCTTTTTTCTTTCTGAAATCTGATCTTGATTAAATCTTTCACATTAAGACAGAACCCTTCTTATAGGAAGAATTTAGGCAAAGCCAGGATGCCCAACTCCAACTTACAGCCTGTGCACATCATTGAATTTATCTGCTTTCACATCTGTTATTTATGGGGAAACATGTGTTTCCACTGGGCTGACATGATTCCCAGGTAAGAAATGTAGCACCCCTAAATATCCAGTTCCTCCTGCCTAACAGAATGCAAGATTAGGTACTTGAGGTTTTAAGCCTGCACTCCAGCAATTCACACAGGGCCTGTGATCCAGCATACTTAACAAGATTTTCATTGTCTTCAACCCTCTTTGAGTTAGCCCCTTAAAGTCCTCGTAGAAGATATTAGAGAGTTTGAAACAGTGTAATATGTTCCATATGTAATGCCTGCTGGAATAAACAATGCACAGGAGACTTGTCAGATACACATACATTGGGGAACTATTGATCTCCATCTGATTTTTACACGTACTTCAGCTCATTCAAAAGTCCAAATGCAAAATCCAGTGCATGAAACTTTCATCAAAATTTGTGGTATTCTTCTGAGCCTTTGGTCTACAAACACACTGTTGGATTGCATTTGAGCTTCTAAAAGCTGATAAACAGTGCCCATATTGTAAAGGATCCACATACAAACGTGAAATGTTGCTCACAAAAATATGTTGAAGACATCCTTTATCACATGGATATCCAGACAGTGGCCCATGTGCCAAAACTGGCACAGGTTGTCAAGACCAGCCCTAACATTAGGCAGAGTGAAACAGCTGCCTCAGACAGCAGATGTTGGAAGGAAGCTGGCGCCACACAGCCTGCGCTGAGTCCCCAGAGTTATGGAGAATGCAGTCTATGGAGGATGCAGTCTATCAGCAGTGTTGAAATGCTAGACCAGCTGGCATTTATGCAGTGAATGCGATCTTGTTCTTCGCTTTAAGCAGCAAAATCTATTGGTCCTGCAAGTTGTGGAGAACTGTGGTGTGTCAGGAGAGCAACAGGATTCTGCAGCATCAAGACAGGTGCTCGTGCCTTCCTGCCTCGCCAGTGTGGTTTTTTCTCTGCTCAGCAGATGGGCACGCTGTCCCAAACTCTGGACTTGGCCTTGAGGGTACATTTGTCAAAAGCCTCTGCTCTATTATATTCAACTGCGGCAGATCATTATGTATGAGGAAGCAGAAAATAGCTTGCCACATGTATAAGGATAGCAAAGGTTAGTCACAGAATTGTATAAGGTGTTACAGAGGGCTGCCAGTTCAAGATTGGCTTAAAGATCAAGAGCCATAAGAAGGGACAGCATGAAGTCGCCTATCCACAGCTGGTGTGTACATGGTTGACTGTGCAGCAAGAGTTACAATACTCTGCTATGGTGAGATGGGTTGTATTTTTATTTAAATTTATTTATTTATTTATTTATTGAGTTATTTGAAAGCTTCCCGTTAGCATCTGGATTGCTGTTACCATTTAAACAAATATATAATTTGTTCTTTGTTCAAACAAATATATTATTAATATATTATTTGTTCAAACAATTCTTTCTAAGTTTGCAGCTATGCATTCAAATAAGCATATGCCCATTTTTATGCAAACCTGTACCCCTTTTTACCTCTTTTTAGGTCATGTTTCTACTTTTTTTTTCTTTTTTTCTTTTTCTTTATCAGAATGCAAGTGGCCACTTAAAATTGCTTTCACAGGGCGAACCCCTTGGCTGGAGCAAACTGAATTTCATTGATTTCAGGTGAATTGTGCTGACCATTTGCCAGTTGAGAATCTAGGTGATACTGCTGCACATTTCCTCCATTGCCATGCAAACCCTTCTAAGTCAGGCTCTGCAGTCTGAATCAGGCATTGCTGAAGGAATAGGGGTGTGGTGACCAAGTGTTTTTTTTTTAAAACCCTTTACTTATAGCTGTCAGTGTTTCCATTATCACATTTAAATACACTGGGCAGTGTTAAGCACAAAGAGGATGTCAACTACACCGAAAGATGTCTGCCAAAAAGAAGAAAAAGAAAAGAATAGACATGGTTTGAAATTATTGTTGTGTGCAAAAGCTAGCACCCTTGTCTCTGCAATTCCAAGACTTGACTGACTGCCTAGGAGCAATATTCACTGCTAACAGAAGAAAAGTGTCTGACAGGTTAGCATCTTCTTCCCCTATTTAATTTTTTGTTTGTTTTAAATCTGTGTTTGTGTCAGATGATCAGGGAAGGCCTGGCAGGGTGACGCCTGAGTCTCGGGATCACATTTGACAACTGCTTCCAGGCAACCTCATTGTGAATGATTCCGGACCTGTTAGAATGAAAGGAGTTGAATGCAGTAGCTGAATTCAAAATGCTCTGTGATGCGAAGTGAAGCAGTAGCCCTTTCTAGGGTTTGGCTTAGCTGATAATGAACACAGAGCATTGTCTCAAGCTCCGGGGAATGCAGTTTAGTCACCTCCACCTGGAAGGAGGGGTGTACAAAGACAATTTGCCTTGGTGAGGAGCATAGGAAGCTGCCTTGCACTGAGACAGATCTTTGGTCCATCTATCTTTGCATTGTGTACTCTAATTTGAAACAGCTTCTCAGGGATTCAAACAAGAAGTTTTCCTAGGCCTACTCAGAGGTACTGAGCATTGCACTCAGGACTACTTGCATGCAAAGCTTATGTTGTCCTACTGAGCCATGGACATATTAGTTTGCCTGAAATTCTTAAGAGGTTTATGGAGAAAGAGTCTTTAAATTTGCTTTATGTACTGTGAGTTTGTTCTTCTTTTGCACCTGGCCTGTTTCTGCCTTTAAGGGCCAGTTCATACAAGGAATTTTGGCTTGGACTCATGAGTGCCCACAGTTGTACCAGGAAAAGCCTGGGGCATGTGTAGCAAATAACTGTGGTCAAGACACCAGGTCGAGGGCACAGATGCAAGGTGGAGTCCTGCAGTGGGTTCAGAGGGCCATAGGCAAGAGGCACATTTAACAGTCCAGAGTCAAAAGCCAGTGAGACAATAGATCCTAGGTAACAGACTCCAAGATTACACAATTCAAGAGCACAGTCCAAGGTCGTTGCAGAAAGATAATCACATTCTAGAGCAAGGTGAAGTTGTGGGGATGTGTGCAGATACTTGTGAGTCACAGTGAGACTGAAGACAAGGATGGAAGCAAGAACAGGCTGAATATGGGGAGGAGTGAGGTGGACAAGTAGATGGGATCCAGGATTCACTCAAGGCAATATAGGAAGCCAGAGACCAAGGAAGTCACCAAGACAGCTTGTGTTACTGTGACAAAGAACAACAGTGCAGGGAAGCATTTAGACTGGTCTCCGGGGCCTCCAGCTACACTTCAGAATCGCTTCCCAAGTGCCTGCAAAGGTGTTCCTGGTTCTGCAGGCACTTGGGAGGCTGTTTGAGCTTGGATCCTGACAGAAAGGAGCCAAGCATCAGTACATTCAGAAATGATTCCTGTGGTTGTAGAAGTGCTCGTCCTGCTGCGGTATTGCTCTGGCCATGCCCATGTACTGACATATTTGCATTTCCATTTCTCCACATGAATGCGTGTCTAATTTACATGCTGGGGCCACTTTTTTAGGGAAGCAGCAGTACAGATCAACATTTGGTGATCAAACGAGTGCATTCAATTATTAGTTATTTATGATTGCTTATGATTGCTGCAACAAGTATTATTTGATGCCCTTGAAAAATAAACTTTGAATGACTGTGTTTGTGTGGTGTATATAAAAACAACACATAAAATATAATGTTTGGGCAAGCTTTAGCTTTGATTACCTAGGGGGGGAAATGTTTCATTTGATATGAAAATGTGTTAAGCATAAAACTGTTGCAGTTAACTTATGGTTTGTAGTGAATGTTGTCAGCTATATGTTTTTCCATCTTCATGCCTGCCAGTTTCCCTCTTTGCATGTGTGGTGTGCACCTCATTCTACATCTCCTCCTCCTCTTAGTATCTGCACGGGAAGTGTGTAGGTATTAAATTTAAACCCTATTTTTAACATGCCTTATGGACTGTTTCTGAAAGCTTATTCTGCAGGGACCAGTGTACCATCTCCCCACTCAAAACATAAAGAACTAAAAGTTTATTCATAACATTTTCCGTGATCTGTTTCCCAGACTCTGCTTTGCAAATAGTTTCCTTAAAAAAGAAAAGAAAAAGTCCTTGCTGTCTTGCAGTTCAATTTCCTGTAGCACCACTTATGCTGAGAATCACAGTTGCTGTATTATCTGAAAAATTCTGGATTGTAATGTGCAAACTTAGCTGGGAGGGTAAGGGAAAAGAGAGAGGGAGAAAGTTTCTTCCGTTCCTAAAAGTAATTGTCCTGGTGTGATGGTTATTGCAGTTACCTGTCTGGATAGCCTCTAGCTCTGGGAAGTCTAAAGCAGCATAATTTCATTATTGTTTCCAGCCAGTCCATACTGGGTGGCAACTAAAATGAGTGATGATTAAGGTAGTGCCCTCTGACAATAAAAGTATGTTAATCTCATGAGTGCAAGGCAGTACAAACCAACATGCTCATGCAATAGTTCAAATACCTTGTGGGTGGGGAACTTGGTAAATGGGATATTACAGGTATGATTGACGATTCAGGATGATATTTTTCTATAAACCCAGGTGATGCCTGTTCAATTACTTCCTTTTATTTGTGTGCCTGTGTTTATTCAAGGAAACTTGTTCCTAGCTCTCTTCCAGCTTAGGGCCAAAGTGTGATGTAGATGTGATCCAGAAGATCTGTGACTGGTTGTCCTACCATGGACCTCTTGCTTCTGTGCTTCTTGTTTTAACTTTCAGGCTACAATCCTGTATCCCCATACTGGGAGTAATACTGAGTGGGCTCAGTGGCATGCAGCAGCAGGAGTGGGTCTAGGGAAACGAGAAGTTAGCTTGTGTCTGCCTGTCAGTTGAAGCCCACTTCACATGCTAAATGTCTGGTGAAGATCCAGCAGGGATGTAGTGTTGGCCCTGTCACTGATGTTGCACAGCTTCTTTCATCTTGCCTTTGAGGTTCAAAAATGGAATAGCAGAAACCTAGGTACATAGTCCTCTACATGCAAAGAGTTCCACAGGAGATGGAAACCTGTATAATGGAGGTTCTGTCTACCATGAAAGTCTCTGCATGCATGAGTTTTTCCTCCTCAGATGCCCATGCTCAGTGTGCAGACATGACATCTGCAAAGGTGCCAACTGTACAGATACCATTCCTTTTCATCTTAAGGATCTTCATGTTAAATGCCTGAAGAGCTTACTTGGAATATATAGTATCAAAATGCAGAAGCTATATGACAGTGTTAGGGCTTGACCCTATAGCATCTCTTGAACTGATTAATAGAGGAAGGCTTAACATGGTTTTAGCCAGTTTACCATCATCCTTTTATAGCAAAATGTGGGAGCTACCGGGAGATGTGGCAAGCAAGCCTCCTTGTGCCAGGCTCAACTTTCTGACACATTCTGCCAATGCAACAGAGGACACAACAGTGAAACTCATTATTGCAGCAGATCAGATTATGCAAACCAGTTTTCCGGAGCTTCTGGCAAAGTTTACAGCATTTACAGGCCCATGTAGTCAAGGCAGAAAGTATCAGTTCATTGTTTTGTTCAAGGGAAATTTCTAAGGCTAGAATCCACACAGAATCAAAGTTGGCGCTCAAGTCCAACATTCTAAGTCATTCTCAGTCAGAATCTCAGTTGTATAGAATGGAAAGGAGAAATGAGTTCACAGTCCAGGCAAGAATATATTCTGGCAATTAGAATGCTGTTCCCAGGGAAGGTTCTTCAGTCTCTGCAGTGGCTTAAATAGAGGGGTGGGTCTGCTAGAAAACTGAGAATCTATCCTGACAGGAGAATCTGGCTGGTAAGCAGGCACTTTGTCTAACAGGGCCTAAGACTACAATAAGATCCATGCTGGATCAGAGAAAAGGTCCATCTAGTCCAGCATTCTATTCACAGCCGACTGTGTGAAAATCTTATAAGCAGGATATGAGTGTAACAAAATTCTCCTTTGCGTGTTCCCCAGGAACAGGTGTACATAGACATACTACTTCTGATGCTGGTGGTACCATATAATAATCAGAACTAGTAGCCATTGATATCCTTCTCATCCATGAATTTGTCCAGTCTCCATTTAAGGCCATCCAAATTGGTGGCTGTCACTACAACTTGTTGGAAGTAAAACTTACAATTTAATCATGTGCTCTGTGAACAAGTATTCCTTTTATCTGTCCTGATTGTCCCACTAATCAGCCTCATGGCATGACCCTGAAATTCCAGTATTTTGAAAAAGAGAAAAATGTCTGCTTATCCACCTTCTCTATACAATACATACATACACCTCCATCATATCTCCCCTTACTCACCTTTGTTCTGAACTTAATTTTCCCAGTTGTTGTAACCTTTACTCATAAAAGAGTTGCTCCAGCCCATTTTAGTTTTTCTTTTATACAATGTTTCCAACTTTACAATATTAGTAAAGATTTGGTGATCAGAACTTACACTTAGATTGGTCAACCTGTGTACTTGAAGCAAAATAATATTTTCATTTGTTTTTCTAATTGTGTTTGGCCTTAACTGCTCACTCCTAATTCCAGATTATTTATGAATAAATTAGAGAGCATTTGTTCCAATACAGATCTTTGTAGAACCTGCTTACATCCCTCCCTTGGGTTAGAATCATTTATTCTTACTCTTTGTTTTCCAGTCTTAACCAGTTTGACCAGAGAGCATCTCCTTTCTGCCTCTTGAGTTGACAGATTCACCTATGAACACCCCCCTTGCCTGTGGAATCTTCTTCCTGCTTAATTCTCACAATTCCAGGGTATAAATCAGAGTTTATAAATCACTCAAGGGTAAATCGTGTAGCTGTTGTTGAAAGGGGGTATCATGCTCTTTCAGTGTTCTGTTGGCAGTACTGAGCTCTCACTCATTAGAGGACAAGAAGGAGTCTTGGACCTCAGGGGAGATGACTGTAAATACATCCCTGAAGAGGGCAGGAACTCTTCATCTGAGGCAAAGACTGAGCAACTTCCTGGCCTCCAGGAAAGCCATCACCTCAAGCAGCAGCCCTTGTTAGAAAGGCCTGGTCAAGAGGAAAGAACTATATCAAACTACTGCTGAACCCTCGAGGTTCAGGAGGCTTTCCCAATATGAGCATGAGTTTCTGCCTAGCCAGTGCTGGAAACAATGCTATTATTTCAGCTCTAGTGCCTTGTTTCCTGCTGACTGACTCCTGTGCTACCAACCTTTGTACTTTTAGTTAACTGAGTCTGGACTGTGTAACATAGCTGACTTATTAACTGTGCTTTGACCTTTGCCTACTATCACAATCACTTCTTCCTTAACCCAATCTACACTGAATTTAAACATTTGTACCTGACTATTTGCCTGTTTTGTTTCCTTGTCTTTTAAATTGCCCTGTGTCTAGATCAGCGTGTTCATCATTCTGAACTGCTTTGAGATCTTGTCTTGTAAAATGCAGGTCTATTTTATCTTCCTCTGTGTGCATCCTACATAATTTAAAGAAGCCAATCTTGATGTTTACAGAGAGAGAATTGATAAAACTGATCCAGAACTCGATTGTGATAGAATGGATGTGAGGGAATTAGATGATTGAATGTCTCTCCCAACTTCAAAACCAAACACAAAACCTCCTGTTTGTGAAAAGTTAGTATGCCATGAGAAGAGGTTTGACCCTTAGCTGTGTTCTGATATGCTACTTCTCTGTTGCAAGAAATTTATTTCACATATATAGTCCAACATTCTGAATTTGTACATTCGTAGGAGGACTTCTGATTTATCTAACACATCATAGACAATGGGTAGGTTTGCACAACATGGGAAGCCATGGTGAATTCTTACTATCGTGGGTCTGTTGTGTCGTCAGGACCCATTTCCTGCCTGTTAATATTAGTTTTCTAAAACCACAGAGAGAATCAACCATCTGTTCTAAGGTTTCCACACAATACCATGGCTTTGGATCTGGTATTTTCATTTTACCATTGTTGGTATGTAAATACCATAGAGGCCCCTGGCAAGAGCAGCCACAGAAGTGGCCATTTCTAGTATTAGATCTCTACTGCCTTCAGTTCCCTAGCAACAGATACATCATGCCTCACTTTAATCTCATTGGCCAAGCATCTTCTGCTTAGTCTGGAAACAGGGAAACAGCATGAAAATATACAGAGTGGGGGGAATCACAACAAAACTGTTTATTTTTAGTTAATAAAAATCTCTGAAGTGTCTTGAACAACTGGGGAGTGCTGTAGACATGTGAGCAGTGCTTTTTTTGTCATAGAACACACCGGAACGGAGTTCCGACACCTTTTTTGACAGATTTTCCAAGTTTTAAAAGTAACTTTTGAAAATTTGATGTTTGATCCACATGGATTTGAATCGCCCTGTCGAGCGTAGCAGGTCGGTGGCAAAATAATTAAAACGGTGCATGCAGGCTGCTTGTGTGTCAAATCTGATGTATGCATACTTCATCCGCACTGGTTGTGATGGCGCTTCTCGGCTTGTGGCACTGCTCAGCTTGTGATTACTTGTGTGGTCGTGCACTGAGTGCTTACTGCAGGCGGCGACTGTTATGTTTCATTACACAACTGACGTGTGTGGGTGTGTGTACAGTGATTGACTATGTGCGAAAGGTAAATAATTTCATGAGTTTGGGCATCTTTTTTCTTACAAAAAAAAGCACTGCATGTGAGTACGCTCAGGAGGAGCAAGGGGGAATTTTCCTTAGGATCACAGTGAGCTAGTCAGAAGGAAGCAAAAACAGGGAAAGGATGGGGATTTTGCTTGCAGGGACTGCTAGGATGCATGGGAAGCCCAGGAGGATGGAGCAGGGAATGTGGAAACTATGCTGCTCTAGTAACCACATGATCATCTGACCAGCAAGTTCAGGCAAAAATCTGAGCACCATGGAAATAACGCAGAGTTGTTTGCATGTCATGTGAACCTAGCAAATGTATTCTTTGTTAATAAGAATAAATCTTCTTTCTGATGAAGCTAAAAACAGAGAGAAAGACGCACTTCAAATAAGGATCCTCTCTAATCTTAAGTCCTTAATTGTAACTTTTAAGAAAGGTTTTATATGCAGATGGAAAACACAGGCAGCAGACATGGAATTCATATAACACTTCTAAATAGTTGTACTTGGTTAGCTTTTATGCTGCATAGAGCTGGAACAGACCACAAACTCGGCATTCCCACTTTGAATTGTTTTCTTCTACTTAAGGACACTGTTTTATAAAATCAAATTAGGGGAAATTGTACTTTTAAATATTTCCTATGACAACTATATCACAAAACGTTGATGTGGATAAAACGTACATTGGAAGCCCAGCACCAAAATAAGTCTTGAATAAAGAATTTAAGACTTTATTTACCCGTCACAGACTGGGGCATTTCCTTCTCTTCTTTCTCCTCCTTCTCATCAGTTTGCTGATCTGCAACCCAACACTGCTTACTGGCAGGCTCAAGAGCAGTAACGGGATCAGGGGCAGTGAGATGTGTAACAGGAAGCAACTGGCAAAAAAACAAAAAACAACCGGAGTAATTGTGACAGTCCAATAGCCATTTGGTTCTGCAAGAAAGGTCCCTCACTTACCAGGGGGTAACCTGTAAAGGGCGGGCTTTCTTGCCACAGCAGCCATTTTTGGAGTTTTTATCCTCCCCTGCGTGAACCAATGGAGATGTCATTGTCTAATGGTTTGCAGAGGGGGAAAAGAAAGGCTGTACCCATGAACATGGGGAGGCAGAGGCAAGCCCCTCAAAGAATTCTGGGGCAACAGGATGCATTCTGGGGAGGCAGTTGTGTAATGACTAAGGATAAGGATGACTAGAATGACTTTGAGCAACAATGTGCCAGAGGGAGAGAGTTAGGGTCCTTCCCTTGGGAAAGGCCACAGTTAGGGTGACGGTGGATCAGCACTTAGCCAGAGATACCCTGAACACATCAGGCAAAGTTGTACGAGATATACTTCTTCGGGGAGGAAAAGACTGATAGGAAATTGGCCACTTCAGCAGTGCTGGTCAGAATTGGCCTGATGGTCACCAGTGAACTTTGCACAACACAAACATGCAACTGCCAGCCTTTCCTGTGAGAAAAGTGAACTGGAGAGCAGCCAGTTTCTCCTTTATCTTTAATAAACATTGTGCCAGCTTCTCATGCCCCTTAAAAATCCAATGCACTGCTTCTGAATGCCAATTTTGATATCCCAAATCAGCAAATTCCTTTCAACCTGCACATTGCAGTCTTTTGGGTACAACCACAGTATTTGCTTCATCGACCTGTGAAGCAAAATAACACTATAGGAACAAGAAGACAATGTAATAATCCCTGATGCTTCCTTTAGTGAATATAATGCAACCCAAGAATGGGCAACTTGTTTGGCCTACAGCTTTCAGCATTTCTCATTCTTAGCTATGTTGGCTGGGGATGATGGAGGCCAAAGTAGCTGGAGGAATGCAAGATGCCACCTTTGACTTAAGCAAATGGCTTCGTCCATCCAGCTGATTTGTATGGTTATAAATCTAGCAATTTCACAGGACTAATATTGTTTGTAAGTAAACTGCCTTATACCCGGTCAGAACATCGGTTCATCTAGCTCATTCTTACCTATGCCAACTGGCCATAGTTCTTTGCAATTACTGACAAGACTTTCCCAGCCCTTCTTGGAGATGTCAAAGCAGATGCTGTAGCCTGGGGTTCCCAGCCATTGAGCATATTGCAAAGAGGTCTAATTCTTAGCTTTTCCTCTTGATCTGGCAGTGGCCTGCTCTCACAAACTTCCAAGTGCAACAAATGACATTTGGACCCAGCCTATCGCATGTATTTAATTATTGGATGAAATCATGGTCTTGGCCATCAGTAGTAACTCTGCAGTTACTGTAATGATAACTTACTCTTCAGTGTAACCACATTTGTCATGAAAAGTACTATGGGAAGAAACAGGGAAGACTCTGAGAAAAGCTGCTTTTCCAAAATGGAAAGAGAAGAAAAAAATCCCACATTTACTTTAGGAGCAAAGACAGCTAAAACAAAGTCTAAAATTATCCAATTTGCCCCAAGGCTTTGTGGAGAAGAATGAGCATGTAATTATCAATTAGCAAAAAAAGGGACTTGGAATGTAAGAGGGATAATTAATTGAAAGATCTTTCTGAACACAGTTACTTGAAAAAGGGCCATCTGAAATGGTTTTAGTGCTTGAGGGCAGTCTATTACAGATGGGTGGGAGACTGGCATGCAACACTAATGAGGTTAGAGGGTGGATTAAAATCCAATATGTTACTGAAAATCATTCAAGGAATGATTAGAGATAGGCAGGATGGTCATGTGTTTAGGACCTAAGCCAAGCTGTGCCACAGACTCCTTTTGTAGTGTCTCAAGGTAAAAGCAAAGCTGTTTTACCTTCTTATTCAGTATGTTTGACATTTTAATGCCATTCTACATTATTTATTTGTGGATAGACTAAAGAAATCAAAGTGGGAATTACCTCCCTATTTTCAGTCCTTCCCACAACACATGTATTGATATAGTTTACCATGTGTTTGAGTAGTTTTGTAGTATAGTTCATGGAAATAAATTTAAGTGTTGACTTAAAAACAGACCACCCTTATCCAGTAATATCTAGGGATTGATGGATCTGTCATTCTTATTCTCAGGAAGCTTTTGAGGTTTTTTTAAAAGTCAAGCTTATTCTGCATCAACTTGGAATTATTTATGGGGAAAATGTGGACATATATTTTATAATGTGCATATTAATGTACACAATTTAAAATATACATATTTTAAACATTTGCATTCTTGGACACATGAACCCATTGGCTGATGTATACGTATGCACATAATGTATTCATTTTGGTCTGTTTTTTAAATGTGTGTATTGAGTAAGCTTGTAAATATAGAGGTTTCTAACCAGACTGTGCTTGGATCCTGGAGATGAAAATTGGGTAAATCTGTAACAAACAAACAAACAACTCTCAACAGAGTTATGTATCCTTAGTAATATCACTGTTGATCTTTTCAGCTTCATTTATGCTATAGTAACTGTCCATTTGGAATATTGCACTTCATTTTTACCTGGGGCTCCTTTTGAAAAGCACTCTGAAAACTGTCAGAATGTGAGGGACCAGTAGCTAGTATGAACTTGCAATTCCTAGTACATTATTTCAGTTATGAAAGACTACCTGTGCCTGCCAGTCAATTTCAAGGTTCAATTTAAAATACATTTATTTGTTTGTTTATTTCATTATATTCTGCCCTACAGCTGAAGCTCAATACAGTAAAAAATAACATACAATCCAATATACAATTTTAAAACAGAAATTAAGAACACTTGAACAGTTTAACCCATCCAATACTTTCAGGAAACATGACCATTACAGACATAAGCTCTTCTCATGCAATGCAATTACATTAAATGCCTTAGAATAGAGGGCAGTCTTAACCTGGTGCTATAAGGATAAGCTAGGTCGGCACTAGGCAGGCCTCAGTGGGGATGTTATATAATGGGGAGTACAACTGAGGGAAATTCTACTGATGGATTTCTACCTATCCCATTTAACAAAACAGGAAAGGTTTTCTGTTATGACCACCAAACTTTTCCATCTATTTTTTCATCTTCAGAGCTGGCATTTTGGATCTTCCCCTCCCCTCTGCCTTTGGCAGCATGTGCAAATAAGCTTCTGAAAAGGAAAACAAATAAAAGTTTGTGTTCTGATCTCACAAGCCACTGTTTTAGTGGTGATACACTTAGGTTATAAGGATTTAAGACACATTGCTCACCCATACATGCTTCACTTATTTCAGTGAAGGGAAATGATCTGAATGTGCCTATGAACCTTAAACTGAGAAAGCCATGCTGAAGTGGGGTCCATGGGGCAAAGCAAGATGGGGAAGGAGGAGGATACAAGGGAACAGGAGGGAGGAGAAAGATGGAGTGTAAGTGTTAGAGAAGAAATGGAGAAAGAGAATGGGCAGTCCCTCGTGCTTGCAGATCCAAGTGCCATGGCCATGGCCAGTCTAGCCCAAGGGCAGAGCCAGACATGGGGAGAACGGAGGCTGCTGCATTCTGGTCAGGCAATGCAACTCTGAGAAGAATGGCAACGCATTTTATCTTCTCTTGTTGTTATAGTTGTAGATTGTTTAGACTTATTGTTTATATTATATTGTAAGCTGTCCTGAGACAATTGGTTTGTATAGGATGGGATAAAAATGTTATACATACATACATAAATACAGTCCTAAATGTCAAAGTACTTCTGGAGCAGTGCAGAGCCTGGAAGAACTGAAAGTGGATTAGGCAAAGGGCAGGCTTATCTGTGGTTTATCTGTGCCTCTGCTGAATTGAATGAACATTTTATGTTGTGGAACCCCCACTCCATCCTATTTTGCTGCATCTATTACTTGGGAAGGAGATGGTGCTTTATGCTATTGAACTAACCTACTCAAGGCCAGAGGTTGTAACAGTATATTGTGTTGTACACACAGATTAGTTTGCTCAGTTCACATAAGCAGGAATTCCTCTGTGCACCAGGACTATGTGGGCAATCAAACATTATCACAATTCTGGGTCTGTGCCAGGGTTTAGTATATCCTGTTAACTAGTTGTACATTCTTTTGTTGAAGAAACTTCCTCTCCTACATACACATAGATGGACACACACACACCATTCATAGTGGCTTAATGAGACAATGTATGATCTGCGTGTTACTGTTTGGAATTGTTTTTATTTTTATCATGAGAAAGTTGTGGATAACCTTCACCACTTTCCAAGGGTAGTTTTCTACATGAATCATTTTCTAATTATGTCTGCCCAGCCACCAGTATAAAGATACAGGAATATCAGAGTGTCTGAGACCTTTGAAATAACTGCCAATACAATTGAAGAAAAGGATTGGGAAAGAAAAACCCTTATGGACAATTTTGACAATTAAGTAACAGTGCATAGAAGTCGGAGGGGAAGCTCTATCAGAGAAGCTCCATTACTCCATTCAGAGTGACTAAGAACTTATTATGATTGAGAATCAGGCTAATTAGTTGGAAGTATAAACATAAACCTAAACTAGTTTTTGTTACATCCCTTCAACTAAGCTTTGTTTCCAGTAGTTAAGCTTTTTCATAGACTCAAATCCAACTACCTATTAAAGTAATAAATTTGTTAATAAATGTTGTGAAGAGTTGATCCGAGTGTTTAGGTGTACAAGGTAGGAGGGTCACTAGAGTCCCTTTTATTTGTGAGCCATCACCATTGCAGGTATTTTTTTTCAAAACACAATTGACGCTCTGGGGACACATGTTACTGAATACATTGCAGAATTCTTGTGGTGTTTATAGCATAACCACATGCTATAAGCCATGATACTGTTCTTGCAATTGCAGGAGAAGTAGAAGGTCTTGCTGCTGTTCTAGCTGTTGGGTTTTTTATGTTGAGCAACTGCATGCACACCTTCACAGCTGCTCTGGAATTTAGGGTGTTGTTGTGTGTATTTTTTAAAAGGTAGTTATTCACAGCTGCACAGGTCTGTAGGTGTGCAGTGAAATATAGCTGGAAAAAAATAACCAAGGATTTCCTGTCTGCAAATCCCATAAAAATCCATGTGAGTGAAGTTAAGGAGAAAGACATGGGGTAGGAGATCAAAGTCTATTAAGTGTTTGTCTCCACATCGTTTTTTGCTCCAAATCAAAAGGACCCAAGTTAGTCATGACTAACTTGTTCCACTGATTTCAGTGAGTTTGCATTAACCATGACTAAATATGGTCCAACTCAGTAGTTTTTGTCAATCTGAGCTCTCAATGTACAAGACAAGGGTGTACATACATGAAATATAAATGCTGTTGAATATGCAATGGAGTAGTGGAAAATGTGTATGCATTTAGTGTTTTGCAAACTTGAGGAAGCTATGCATAAAAACTATTATGCTGCTTTGCCTTGCTCCCTCCATGAACATATTATAGTTCTGAGATTACTTGATGTGAGCTTATTAGAAGGATTGCGTCCCCTAGAACAGTGATCTAAAGCCTAGACCCAGGGACTTTTAATGTGCATTCCATGGCAGATGGGGAGTGATGAGAAAGCTACAGCTAACATATGCAGAAATGAGAAGAGAATAATTGATGGTGGACACAATCTGGACCCTGGAGAGAAGCAGCTGTGAGGCAGAAGGACCGTGTGAGCTCATGCACAGTGGCTTTTCTGGTTGTTCTTCCTCTTGGACACAAAAGTAGTGGCATTTACTGAATTTACAATGGGAAGAAAGGGAAAGGGTCTGCAGAACTTAGAAGTGGAATGACCTCTGTGGATACTACTCATGCTTTGCAGCCGTAACTGCATTTATTCATAGACTGGCTACCAGGTTTAGCAGACCAAAGAGAAACATGACATGATGCATCCATGCCCTTAACCATGGGCAGTGAATGGCATATCATATGTGCAAAGTCAGTAACAATGACAAGTTGCTATAAATCATCATTTGCCTTGGTTGAATTATTTTCTTCATCGGTTAGTTCCTCGACCATATTCAGTGAGAGGTGGGTGAACCAATTTGAGGAAAAGCTTCTGGATTCATAAAAGCAAGGCACATCTTAAAACATATGAATGGCTTTCCTTGCTGACAGCATTTAGTTAAGCCTCATTATGGAAAAAGGTGTTACGAGAGAATTTTATAGACTAAATGCTCTTTATAAACTATATGCTAAGGTTCATACAGTTTTCATTTAATCCATCAGTATCGCCTGCAGCAGTAAAGTAAATTTCATAGCAGGTTCTGGGAAAAAAATGAGAACCATGTGCTTGTTTTCTCTCTCAAACCCTCTTTCCTGCTTCTTCTCTAGCATTTAGAGAATCTTACTTGAATTGTGGAATTAAATTAGCAGGGAGTGAAGAAAATATTGTGTTACTAGGTAATGTCACTTTTACAGGTGCTGAAAATGGCTTCCAAGGACTTTGTGATGTACATGGTTGAGTGATTGCTCTGAGATGTTAAATGTTCACAGTAGTGAATGTGTGGCCCATTCCAATAAGTAACCCTATTGAAATGTTCTGTGTTTGCATAACTGTCTTAACTAATGTTCATGCTAATGGGGCATCTGCTATACCCTTCCTTAGTTCCACCTGTGGTAGTTTTCTTTAGGGCCAATACATATGTGACAATGAAGGGGAAGTGAGACACTTATGTCTTTTTTCACAATGTCATGTGTGGGATTCTTGGACTTCACCCAGATAAGATCCATGACCAAGGAATATCTACTATACCTAATTGGTCTTAACCATGGATGAATAAAATGTTCAGTTCTAGTTCTTCCTCTTAGGCAAAGATGGCACTAAAATGGCATGGTAGAGGACTTGCATGAGTTCCACTTTTCTTTCATGCAGATTAGCCTCCATAGAAAAGTGGACTTTCAGCATGAGCACCCCATCAGAGAGAAGCTAGTTTGTGTGACCTTTTGTTGTCTTTTGTTTTCTTGTTTTGTAAGCCATATTTTTCAGAACTGGTTGATGCACATGACAAACACATGCAAACATCTGCATAGAAATGTGCATGCACACCATCAGCTGCAATGGCTCTATCAAGTCAGCCAAAATTTTTTTGAAAAGAAAGTGTCTGTAGCTTGAGTAGAAATGCTTAGGAATGCTTCTGTGTATGGTTGTAAGGGCAATCAATTGAGTAGTCAGATCATCCAACATTTAATCAAATAAAAATTGACTGGGCTGCAGATTTTTGAATGAATGTATTTTTAATACAAATGCTTAATAGAAGCTGCAGATGACCAGGGCCATCTTCATAGGAGCATTCCCACTGTACAGAATGCTTTATGCACAATTATGTCTCCAGTGGCAAAGGCTTGCATCATCTCAAAGGATTATTGCAGGATTTTTTCTGCTTTAGAATGATTGTTTTACCATTTTAGCTATTGTTTAAACTAACCAATTAATCAACAGGAATGGTTAGATTAATCAGATAAATGGAATCCTATGCAAATTTAGATGGATAAAGGGGTTGGAAGTTGTAGGCCTTTCTTTTTTTTCTAAATGTGCATAGGCTTGCACCATAAGCTTTCTTTAATTGGATGGGAGCCCAACTTGTTCAAAAGTAGTCTTGAAACAAATATTGGAAGGGATCTAGATGGCCTTTTACTTTTTAAGGGCACAGTCCTATGTAGCCATGCTGATTGGGAAATGCTAGGAATTGTGGGATTTTTTCTGCCTAAACATGTATAGCATTGCACTCTAACACTGCTGGATACCCTACATTTGTAGAAGATGGCAAGCAGTGGTCCTTTCATGGAACAGGATATTCTTGACCCTCCTCTGTGGTTTAGCCTGAGACTGTCTCCTAAAAGCTGATCCAGAGGATCAGAGGTCTTGAGAATAGTGTCACATATGGCATGGCAGATTGCCAGTAGGAACAGAAGTTAACAAAAAGTGCCCCCCCCCCCCCGCTGTGCAAGAAAGTGATCTTGTCCAAGGCTGCTCTGGATCTCCATGCTTTGAAATAATGTAAGAACTGCCTCCGGCCATATGTCCCTACTTCCACAGCATGAATTAAGTCCACATGGTGTTAAGAACATGGTTGCAAGCGTGACTGGCTGTGAGACCAACTTGTTTGCTGGTGACACCTGTATTATGAGCCCACTGCTGCGTAAGATCTGCCAGCTTTCAAACAAGTGCATTAATTTTAAGATTGGTATATTGCTTGAATCATGTTTCATCTGAGTGTTGTGTTTCATTGTAAGCTACTTTGAGGGCCTTTGTGACAAAAAAGGGACCTGCATTTAATTCTAAAGAAAGAGATCATACTTCCTTCACCCCTCTGCAAAAATAATGTCTGTCTCCAAGAGATAAGGAATGTGAGACATTTTAAAATGCTAATGCAGCATACCCTCAGGTGTGAAACAAGTAGCATCCTTTGTGGCAAGCTTTTAATGTGTCTGAAGTACATTGAACAAGGTCTTCCTAAGACAGATGACATGAAAGCGCTCTTCAGTGAATTGATTATAGTGTGGTGAGAGCCTGTCACAAGGGTATCAAATCTGTCTGAGCCATACTGCTGTTGGATGCTCAGGAGATGGCAGTATTTAACTGTCAAAAAGGTTTTCCACCTTGTAACATTTTGTTTACTTAGTTGCAGTAGAATCTTCCATCCTTCCAAAGAATTTCAACTGAGCTTTAATGCAAAGTTTGGCTTTTCTTTGAATATCACTGGAAACAAATAGTTCAGCATTCAGTTTTGCTATCTCCTTAACTTCTTCCTGTTTTTACATACTTATATTAGACTTCTTAATGAACCGGACCTCTTATTTAGTGTTTAGCTGATTCAATGCAAACTTTCTTCCTCCTATCAAAAGTCTAATATTATGTTGTGCCAGTTTTCAAAACCTAAGCTAAGCATTATACTGTATAGAAAGTATTTGTTAATTTCTCAAAATACTGTACCTTGTTGTACTATGAATGTATATACCTATCTATATTGCTAACAAATAAGATGTACAATTTGACAAAGATCTAAGGCTGTTCAATTTTGTGTTTGCCATCTTCCTTTAAATTTATGGGAGAAAAATGCTGATTTTTAGTGTTTTGCAAGTGAAAGAGATTTTTAAAAAATACTGTCAGGCAAGTAAGACAGAGGAAAGTAAGGTGATATTTTAAATGACTGGTTGGTTTCAGGGGACTTTGCACATATTTTCAGTCTCCTTTCAGGTGAGACAGCAGGGATTGGTTCCTGAGAATAGGGAAGAGGAAGATACCTAGAACAAGACTTCGTCTAAAGCCTTAGTGGGTAAGAGAAGAAGTGATCCTTTTAGGCTTTGAATATTCACAAGAGTATTATAGCAGTAATAATAAACAACTCTGCAATATTCAGAAGTAAGCCCCACTGAGGTCAATAGGACTTAGTTCCAGGAAGTGTATAGGATTATGTCCTACATAAAATGCTTTAATTCAGGAATACATTTTTGTGTTAGTTTCGGAATGATATATTGTAAGCACTTATTCTAAGTTCATGTTCATTGGAAGGAAAGGCAGTGTGGATTTTCTTAACTTACCCCTTGTTATTACATAATTATTTTTATTTGAATCTTACCTGATCTTTCTACCAAAAAATAGCACTCAAGGCAGCTTACAAAACAATTTAAAATAAATGAAGGCAAGAAAACACATTAAAATATAATAAAACATAATGATTACAGAATAAAAACAGCACCCAATCCTCACTTCCTTTGTAAATAAAGCAATTTTTGGCTGCTCTCAGAAGGAAAGCAGGGAGGGAAGGACACAGTAATGCCCTTCTTATAAAAACTAAAATAAATGCTTAGAAACAAAACAAAAACCAACACCCATTGTGCTGCTCATTTTTGGATACTCATATCTTGGCTAAATGACCAAGGCTGTGTACAAGTGTTGTGGGCCTGCATATGCAGCTGCTCCAAACCTCCCTTGTACTTATAAGAAGATGAATGAACAAGCCAGGTGGTCTTTTGTTGACTGTCACTATATCTGAACTGGGAAACCAAGACCAATGGCTTCCAAATAAACCAGGATATGAAGCTATGGTTTAAAGCTAGGTTAATTTCCTAACTCATTCAGAAGGCATTAACCATTGTTTTCTCATTTAGATGTAATGGGAAATGACATTTAGCTGAAGATTTCCTAGCTTGTTTTCCAGCTTACATGAAGGGAGGGACGAATAATAAGCTCATGCATACCCTGGCTTCATTAAGATGAGATACCACAATCTGAACATGTTTTATAATTTGAAAAGCAGGAGTTGAACCCAAGTAAGGATTAAACATGGTTGAAGTGGCTACTTTGTTTTATATTTTTAGTAATTGAAATGAATGGGTAAGCTGTACTGTTGAATTTTTGATCCATTGCTTGAGTTCAAATCAGTTTTGTGAAAGGTGGCTCCTTCCCTGTTAGAGAGATCACTTTCATTGCTTGCTAAATCCATTAATGTCGAGTCCATTCCAGAGTTCTAGACTCATGGCTCTTGTCCTCATTAGACATTGATTGTGAAATCATTATGATGATGGAGCGGGGCACATTTTAAATGGATTGTTATGTGGGACTGACACGACAGGTACACATTGTAATTTTTTCCAATAACAACATATGGTTTTATGTCTTCTCTTTAATTCATCCCAAAGTTTTGGCATTAATTAACATGAAGGAAAAAGCATCCATGGAAAGTCATTGCAAGCACAGAGGGGTAACATGAAACTGATGTATTAGAATGTGTTTTGTTTCCTGTATAAACATAGACATTTTCAAAATACACTTGTACCATTTCTCCAAATTGTAATCTATCAAAAATGATATGTTGCCCCTTCTGTGAAACGAGCTGTTAGCATTTCTGGCTTGTTTCTGACAGGAAACAGGTTTTGTTGTCACTTGTGACTATAATACTATGCATCCTACCTGAGATGCATATCTGAGCCAAAGAACTATTGTACGTAATGACATCAGAAGGTTCTTGCTCTGTGTTCACCCAGCTTAGCACCATGCCTTGTCTTTCTGTGTAGTCTTTTAAGGGGGCTGGAGGGGCTGGTGTAGGGAAGTGTGTGTAGAAGTCTGCTTCCCCCAGTGCGGTTGGTCCGGTACGGATCTGGATGCAACCCATACAGTGTAAAGCACTGACAGTCCGCTTTTTAAAGCTTAGTGTGGCATACGTTAAGATCCAGCTCTGAGAGGTTGCTGCTCTAATGCATGTTACAGTGCATATACAATACTCTGTGTCTTGGGCTGCTGATCTGGGAAACAGAGAGCTACACAGCAAGAGAAGGCAAGGAGAAGAGTAGATCCGTACCTATGGCATTACTAGCCCTATAGGCCATATTGGGCCTGTCCACACACACCATTTGTGTTCTCCCATGCTCCTTGTTGGGCACTCATGGTACATATACAGATATGTGTGTTACATTCACACCAATTCATGGATGTTGTAAAAAATGTCATATTTGCTGGTGCTCTTCTATTTTGTATTAGCTTACCTACCAAAGGCTTCATTGCTTGAAGGACCTAGGAATATTGGCTTATACTGCTGTATGGCAACTTACTGGTTTGATATTCCATGCTTTAGTGATCTGTATATATTTATTATGTACATGCATGTGTTACATAACGTGGGCAATCTCCATGGTGCCTGTCTGAAGTATCTATCTTTGGTACGGACAACATGTAATGAGTCCTTTTGTCCTGTTGATTTTTTTATTTAAGCTGCATCTGTACTACTTGACATCCTAGGATGTCCAGCCTATCATATAATAAAACATATGCAATATATAAAAAAAATCTAAATCAGTGTACCTTTAAAAACATTATGGCAAAATCAGTCATGAATGACTACAAGTCAGGGAAAAACTTAGTGAACAAAGACACTTTCAAGAGGTGTTGGAAGTATGACACAATTTGTGCCTCTTGAACCAATATGGGAGGACAGTGTTTCAGAGAGTGGGTGCCATTACAAAATAGGCCTGCTTATGTGCTATTCCTTCTGTTGTTTTGTTGTTGTTACATTTCTATACTGCCTATAGCCAAAGCTCTCCAGGCAGTTCGCAGCATTTTAAGTCACCCATCCAAATTTCAACCAGGCCTGATCCTGTTTAGGCAGGTTCAGGCATGTCAGGCTATACAAAAGCCACCATTGTCCAGGGAATAACAAATAAGGCCTCCTCAGAAGATTTCCAGGGTCAGTTTTGTTGTAGAAGGGAACATGATCCTGAAGGTATCCTTGTCCTGATTTTTTTAGGTTTTTGAAAGTCAACAACAAGACCTTGAATGTGGGTCAGTAGCTGATTGATTGCACAGTATCAGCGGCTTTGGTATGGCCTGGTTCACACAAGGTCTTTACTTTCTCTTCACTCATTCTTTCTCATTCCCCATGTAGGGAAATTTTAATGTGAACAGGATAGAGAGGGTCCTGTTCACCTTAAAATTTGAATTAACATGAACCCATTTTTACAGGCTTATCCAGACAAGCTGATAGATAAAAGGACTGCATGGGAAGAAAATGCAACTCATTTGTATATGGGAACTGATTCTAAATATGACACATTTCACAGTGTTGGGGAGACCCTTAGATTACCAAAACAGATGTGAAACAGAAGGTCTTTGGGAACTAGAAGCTCTGGTTTTGATTAGAGCACTGGTGATACCCATGAGCCATTGGCTCCACTGCAGGGGAAAATATAGGCACTACAGGTGTGTTTTAGCCCTAATGTACCATAAGGTACATAGTAAACATCATTCATAAGAGATATAACCAATCAATTCTTCAGTCCATCTATCAATCAAAATGTGTTACATGAGTGCAGACCCTTTCAATGCACAAAGACATACCAAATTCAATCAGATTTAGAATAGAATAAATTACAATGTATTCATTGAAATAAACAACACAATACTTTGAAATTTCCAGGATAAAATACGGTATACTAAATTAAAATAATGAGATGATATCTGATGCAGTGGGTTAAGATACATATCTGCATATAGATATATATTACAAAATATAAAATAATAAATTAGAATATAAAAATGTAAATATAGTGTACACATGGACGGTCGGGAAGAAAGAATACAATTGAGTTTAGGTACAGAGAATCCTTTTATATGCCTTTGCAGCTAAACAATGAAATCTGGCCACTATTCCTGTTACTATTTTGCTCATCTGTTAGTAAATATTGTAAAAATCCAACCTGCGCATTTCAATAGGATAAAAGTCAACAATCTGTTTGAATCTGTTTTCTCTTTATAGAAGTTACTTAAAAAAGACATGGTCTCATGCTTCTATAGCTCTCTACCCATAGGGGCAGAACCATTTTTTTTAAAGGAACGCCTGAACAACAGCTATGCAATACAGCCTTCCAACAAAGACAGTTGAACCTAGATACAGAAAAAAAATCAAGTAGTGTTTAGGATAGTTACATTCCCCACATCATTTGTATGGCCCTTTGAAAGGCCAAAAGCTGGTCTGAATGGAATGAAAAAGATTTCTAGGTTGTGGATACAGAATAATTTGTTCCAATTTTTGATAGGCAATAGAAAAGAATCCATGTATTTCTCAGAATTCCCATTCACAGCCTGTGTTCCCACAACAAAACAAACATAGTTTCTTGCCATAATCTAGTTGATAGACAGTCAGGTAATTTCCACCCTTTCCGCTCAGTTCTCTCACTTTTGGCATGCATCCCATCAGGCACTGCCCGAAATTCAATCCCATTCTCTGCCTTCATCATCTGCCATTTCCCAATTAGTCCGTACATAGAGGCTGGATGGTTGCAGTAGCTTCTGTAGTTGCTACTCTTTCCAGAGAACTCTTGGTAGTTGCATATCAAGACCATATAAACCAGAATCCTCAGTTCAGACAACATGACAAGCCATGGCTGTACAGGAAAGCCTTAGAATAAACTGTTTGTTTCTTATCATGGTTTCTAAATACCAAACTTATGGTGAAATACCATGCCTGGGTTCAGACAACACGAAAGACCCACAGGGATTAAAAACGATCATAGCATGTTTATTTATATATTCATTCATTCATTCATTCATTCATTCATTCATTCATTCATCCATTCGATTTATATCCCACTTTCCCCTTATTAATTCAAAGTGGCTCACACCATTCTCCTCCTGTTGCTCTTAGTCCTATCCCCACAATAACAACTCTGTAAGGTAAGTTGGGCTGAGAGTCTGTGACTGGTCCAAAGTCACCCAGTTGGGTCCATGGCCAAGTGGGGACTAGAATGCAGTTCATCTGGGTCCCAGTTCCATGCTCTTAACTACCATACCACACTGGCTTTTCTTTTTTTTAAATAAGTTTTATTCTTATTTTCTACTAGTTAACAAACATAAAAACTAAAAAGTCATCAGTCATCAAAAACATCAGACCTGCTGGATCAGCCCCCCATATTTTTTCTTTTTATGGTAATCCATAAATATATTTAAATTTATGCATAGTCCTGTTTCTCTAGCCAGTAATAAAAAGAATCCCAGGTTTGATAGAGGTCTGTATCTTCTTTCTCCTTCAGAGACAAAGTCAATCTGTGCATTTCGGCACAGTCCAAGATCTTTTTTAGAATCAGTTCATTGGTAGGTGGCTCTTCACTCTTCCAGTGTTGGGCAAATGCAATCTTTGCCACAGTAGTTACATGCAGAATCAAATACATTGCTTGATTACCAACATCATCAGGTACAATGCCTAATAAGAAAACTTCAGGTTTAAATGTTAGAGGTTTTTGTAACATTCTGTCAAGCCATTTGTGTATTTTAATCCAGTACTTTTTTGCCTTATCACAGGTCCACCACATATGATAAAAAGTACCCGATTTGTGTTTACATTTCCAACATCCATGTGACATATTTGGAAACGTCTTAGCTAACCTATTTGGTGACAAATACCATCTATAAAGCATTTTCTACAGGTTTTCTTTATATGAGGTTGCTAACGTTACTTTAGTATTCCTTTCCCACAGCTCTTGCCATTTCTTTAACTCAATATTGTATCCAAAATTTTGTGCCCACGCTATCATAGTTTTCTTAACCTGTTCGTCTTCCATTCTCGTATCCAGGAGGAAATTATACAATCTTTTAATCATTTTCTCATCTGATTTAAGAATCACATGGTCAAATATTGTTAACTCCTTATAAAAACCCCATGTCCTATAGTCTTTAACATATCTCGATTGCATTTGAACCTTGTGCCACCAAGAGATATTAATTCCTTGCTCTTGTATTTCTTGATTCAATTTCTATCCTCCATCATTATACAAAATATCATCATATCTCACAATTGTATCAAAATTCAGTGTGTTTGGATATACAAGAGCTTCCATAGGTGAAAGCCATCTTGGTAATTTAGTATACAGTTTTGTCTTTAACTTTTCCCACACTGACATTAATGATTTCCTAATATAATGATTTAAAAAACAACCATGTACCTTACACTTTTCATACCACATATAAGTGTGCCACCCCATTTGCAAATCATGCCCTTCAAGATACAAAATCCCCTTATTTCTTAAAGTTATCCATTATTTTAGCCACATTAAGATAGAAACTTGATAATACAACATCCAATCAGGAAGACCAAAACCTCCATTCCCTTTGGCCTCCTGGAGCATTTTTAATTTAATCCTTGGTTTCTTCTGGCTTTTGTTGTGTTGTCTGAAGCCAGCCACTCACTGAGATTGTTAAGCTGTTGACTATTTGATTCATGTGGTAAAAAGCATGATGTTATAGAAAATCTAGAAGTGAATTTTAATAACAAATCTTATTTATGTCCACATGGGAGAACCAGTGTGGTGTGGTGGTTCATGTGCTGGCCTGGAGACCTGGGAAATCCAGGTTCTAGTCCCCACTAATCCATGGAGCCAACTGGATGACTTTGGGCCTGTCACAGACTCTCAGCTTAACCTACCCCACTGGCTGGTTTGTGAGGATAAAATGGAGCTATGTAAGTCACTTTTGAATATTCACAAGAAGAAAATCAATGGGGAATAAAAGCAATGTGATGATGATGATGATGATGATGATGCATTTAAAATGAAATACTGTTTTAAAGCCAAATTATCCCATTAACCTCTGTTGTGGTCAGGTCAACATGAGGTCAGATTTGCTTGTTGCTTTAGCATTTTCTCCCTCACTGTATTGGGTTGAGTTGCATTGATGCAGCTGTGACATCACTAAAAGGAGATTTCAAAGTAGGCCTCTAGATGGTTAGGACTTCTGGAAGTTGAAGTCCAAGATATCTGAAGATTCACCTTCCAGCCTCTCCTGCCTTAAAGCACAAAGGTCCTCATCTCCAAATTATTTGGCCTATGTCAATGGTACACCAAGCATATAGAACACAGCCCAAGTTTGGGAGAAAGGATTGTCTGTATTCTGATGTGCCAGGAGTTAAACCTGTCAGGAGTTAAACCTGCTTGGCAAGTATGCCTTCTGTCTCCTATTTGTAAAGTTATAGGACAGGGTGGCTCCTTGGAGAAAAGTAACACTGCTGGAGGCATGCTTTTCTAAATGATTACTTCATACTTTCCAGGATTGAATCCAGATATTGAAAACAGAAACTGGTCTGTGGGTTCAACTGCAAGGAATTAGCATACTACCTAATAAAATGCTCATTTTGATGAGCCTTATTTTGATGATGTTGTAGGTCATGTGAATCATAGGGTTCACATTCCCCTTATAGTTCAGTTCCCTAAGTCAAGAGGGGCTGAAATTCAGCCTGTAGATATTTAGGACTTCTGGAAGTTGAAGTCCAAGATATCTGAAGATCCACCTTTCAAGCATCCTGCCTTAAAGCGCAAAGGTCCTCATTTCCATCTTGGCCTATGTCAGTGGTGCATCAAGCATAGAGAATGCAGTTTCTCTACAACCTAAGTTTGAGAGAAAGGAATGTCTGTACTTTGCCAAGCCAATTTGGGCATCCTATATCTCTGTGTCTATTTCCTCAAGGCAAATCTAAGCTAGGCACAAAGGCTAGGCTTTCCACACCTTCAAAATTTATACATGCTGGCACATAATTTTCTAGTAAAAGCAAAGGAGAAAGAACAAAGGATGGTGAGAGCAGACATAGACAATTGTATCTGCTTCTTATCCTATGCTTTGCATTGCTCTGTCTTTGATCATACTGGAACATGACCAAGAGACCTTCAATTATTATATAAATTATGGTTGGGAGTTAATAAAAAAACCCTCTAGCACAGCCACCCCAAACCTAATTTCCTCCAGATGTTCTGGATTTCAAT
The DNA here is from genome assembly GCF_004798865.1 of Varanus komodoensis. Taxonomy (NCBI): domain Eukaryota; kingdom Metazoa; phylum Chordata; class Lepidosauria; order Squamata; family Varanidae; genus Varanus; species Varanus komodoensis. The sequence continues at coordinate 13,028,118 of NW_025335269.1, read as the reverse complement.
TCCCATTAGGCCCAACCAGTATGGTCAGTGGTCAGGAATGTTGAGAGTTGTAGTCTAAAACATTGGAAAGTCTTCAAAATTCAAATCAGATCAAAATTCTAGTACAGCATCTCAAGAGCTTTCATGTCTTTGTGAACAAGCTTAATTATGACTGATTTGTCTTAGAAAGTAATTCCTTATAAATGTGTTGAGATCAATTGATAAAATAAAACTGGGGCACAAAATCAGTTTGTGCATGAATCCAGTACACTTTCATAGTTGTGTGAGAATCATAAGCAGAATTCTGTTCTCTCGACATCTAAACATCCAAATGCAATGACACTTTCAGAAACCTTCCCACAAGAGCCTAATCTATTAAGCTTAATATTTCACAGAAAAAGGAAGTATTTACTGATATTTCAACTTTTCCCACTCCAGTTTATCCTACTTTTTAAGTGTACCCTCATGCATCACACTAGATATTTCCTTTCTACCTGGATGCTGACAGCTATTAAATATTTCTCAGCTGCAATTTCTCCTATAGCTGCTGCTTATTCAGCAATCTATATATAACTTTCTCCCCACAGCCCTTTCTTCATAAGCCAGACACTGCAATGTTACATGAATGATACCAGATTTGCCTTTTTATCCAAGGCTGTGATTCCAGTTGTATCTGAAAAAGGAAAATATCAGCTGCACGTTAGGCAACATTTTAGATATTCTTACAGTTCTAGGACCATTTTGTTTTGTTCCAGTGGCCTTGAAATATGCTTCAAGTGAACAGAAATTCAGTTTGCCTCTAAAACACTTTATGGTTTAAAAGAGGAAGTTGGAATAAACTGTCCTGAATTGCCTGTTGGAAACATAAGAAAAGCACAATTTTTTTGGTAAAAAGAGGCGTTACTTTGTATTGCACAAAAATAATATAATTTGAAAACTCCACACACATACACAATCAAATAGTATTCATATATCATAGATGATTGGAACACTAAAAAGAAGCTTAACAATCTCAGGAAACAAAATCTGAAACACTGTGATACTGTTACTGCTCTTTCTGCTACCATCCATCAACACATAGACAGTGAGCATTCTTAATCTTGTTTTCCATTCTTCTGGAATAATTTTGCAAGAGTTCCTTGGCATGTAAGGCCATGTTGACATATCATTGGCTCCATTTCATGGAGCATTAATTTTTATCAATGTTATAAATAGGTTGAGCATATGCTCAGTTCATTTGCCTTGTGACAAATCAAACTGGTGCAGATTTATTTTAACAGTTGCTTCTTCCATAGCTAGGCTTTACTGAGATCCAGTAATAGCAACTGGAGTGGGATGGAACATCTGAAGGTTTTGGTTCAAATCCCACTGAAATTAGTGAAACTGTCTTCATTTTAGTAAAGCTACACTTTTCTGAAGATGTTAAGTACCTGTTATGGTGATTGTCCCTTGACAGAAGCATGTTCCAACACCCTGCTTTCTTGGAAGACTTAGTAAGAGTCCTATTTGCAAAGCTTCCTATTGCCAAAGCTCTGGAGGAGTCAATGTGCTAAGAACTCTCAAATTCTCACTCTGAAGTTTATAGTCTAAAGTTGTGGATTTCAAACTTTCATTTGAAAATGACAGCTTTTTAAAACAGCTGTAATTAACAGGATATTCATTTACTGATATAGCTAAAATGTCAAACATGGAACTATAATGTGTAGGCAAAATGTATAGGCAAGATTAATTTCTTCAGTCAGCAAGGTGTGCTTAGGCATAACAAATAAGGAGATCGCTTGTGTAAAATCCACAAAGCAGGGGAAGCAATTTGTGGCCCTCCAGAAGTTTTCACCTAAAACTTCCATCATCCCTCACCATTGGATATGCTGATCAGGAATGATGGAAGTATACCAGTGCATCCCACCTCTACTATAAAAGGTGAAACCAGATGTTTTAGAGCACTGAAACAGGTTTCAAAGTGATCTGACTATAACTTTTCATCACTTATGACTAGCTGTGAAAAGCCATTTCTGTTTTAAGTGTGTGTCAGATAAGAGGGAAAGGCAGCCATGGAAGGTGTCTTTTGGCTTGACATCTATGATATCAATTATACTTTTTTTGCTAATGCCACATCAGTGCACTTTTCCACAATTCCTAGAATGTTTCTTAGTTATTTATGTAATCATGCTCTGCTTTGTTTGCATTTTAGCAAGTTAAACAGTCAGCATTTGAAGTTATCATCAGTCAGACTATCATAACTATGCTCTTATGACTATTTCAGCCACGATGGCTTTCAGAAATCTTACATCTGTTTTCATCTGTAGCTGTCCTTCAGACTCATCTGGAGACTGCAATTGATACAAAAAATATAGCAGATGCTTAGTGGATGGAACTAGATCTGAATTTTATTAAGCTGAACTAGTTGCTGTTAAAACTCTAAAGGGACCACCATTGTCTATATGTTCTTCATGCATGCTCTTGTAGTCATCTGAGGCACTACCCTCTCACCCTGTAGCCTCACTGAAAATCATTCCCCCCTTCACACAGACTACCATTATTACTATTACATTTCTTAAACACAGGTCCAGTTGCTTGCTGTGCATAATACATAAAACATACTTTGACTTAAGCATGCATAATGCCTATACTATAAGTTTAAATTTATAGTAAAATCTATTTTAATAAGAAGACTTAGACATTGCAGTTTTGTGAAGGGGACTTGTCAAGGAATCTTCAGCATCCTCACTAATTTCTTTGGCAGAAACCATGAAAGGTATATGCATTTCTCACCAGTTTTGATCTAATTTGTATCTGAGATATTTCCAACAAGAAATAAAGAGATGAGCATATATGAAGAGAGAAAGAGATAGCAAGAACAAGTCGTATGTGGCAGTTTAGGAGTTGGAGTTTACTTTGCTTTTTGCATTATCTATTGAAGGGAAAAATAGACTGTTAGCACAAGAGGGGAACATTGTTTAAGACAGTTTAATAAAACTATATGGGCTTTCAAGTGCAAAATATGTCATGCAGTGAGTCATGGCAATAGACGCAAGTATTATGTTGCTGTGCTGTGGTTCCCACATGGGAGACGATAAAAGCGGTAGATTCTATGTTAGTTGTTCAAGATTACATGTTTACCTACTGTTGGAAATGAACAGGTTGTACACTTAACTCCCTCTTCCTATATTTTAAATTATCCAATGGGCAAGGGACATATCTTTTTGTAAATCCCTACCGTGGTTGAGAAAAGCATATAAATATATCATCTAGTTTTCCTTTTTTACTTACTTGTGATATAACCAAATTCTTACTGCACCCCTACTATCCTTCCAGATAAGCTAGGAATATAGCATTTGGTAAGAGGAAAAGTTCCAAACGCAACAATTATTAAATCTAGAGGGAGAAGACAAAATGTTCAGAATATAATTGTAATTCAGTGGAATTTCATCATGCTATTTGGAGGCACATGCATACATATTCACAGACAACTTCAGCGAGTATATATCTTTCAGTTTTTTTCATTTTTCAAGAATTTAAGAATTATTTCTTTGATTTCAGGATTGTTTAATCTGTTGCACTAAAATTTACCAATCTTCATTACATGTTTATTCAGTTTTTATACCAGTAAGTAGCCAAGGTCTACAACACCTTCTAGAATCAACACCAATAAATGATGTCCTTATCATCATGGGGGATTGGAATGCTAACTTAGGAAGCCAAAAGATAACCAGAATGACAGGCAAGTTTGGCCTTGGAATACAAAATGAAGCCAGGCAAAGGCTGGCAGAATTTTGTCAAGAGAATATGTTGGTCATAGCAAACACTCTTTTCCAGCAACCCAAGAGACAACTCTACACATGGACCTTTCCAGAAATCATGGTCAACACAGAAATCAGATTGACTATGTGCTCTGCAGCCAAAGATGGAGAAGCTGTATACTGTCAGTAAAAACAAGACCAGGAGCTGACCATGGCTCAGATCATCAGCTTCTTGTTGCAAAATTTAGGCTTAAATGGAAGGAAGTAGGGAAAAGCATTAGGCCACTCAGGTATGACCTAAATCATATTCCTGATTAATATATGGTAGAGGTGACAAAGAGATTTAAGGAATTAGCTCAGAAGAACTATACAGGAAAGATCTTAACGTCCCTGATGACCAAGATGGGGTGGTCGCTGACCTCAAGCCAGACATCCTGGAATGTGAAGTCAAAGGGACCTATCTTAGGAACAACAAAGCTAGTGGAGGAGACAGTATTCCAGCCAAGCTATTAAAAATCCTAAAAGACGATGCAGTGAAAGTGCTACACTCAATATGCCAGCAAATTTGGAAAATTCAGCAGTGGCCAGGATTGGAAAAGGTCAGTTTACATTCCAATTCCAAAGAAGGGCAATGCCAAAGAATGTTCAAACTACCACACCATTGCACTCATTTCACATACTAGCAAAGTTATGCTGAAAATCCTACAAGCTAGGCTCCAGCAGTATGTGGACCGAGAACTACCAGAAGTACAGGCAGGGTTTCAAAGAGGCAGAGGAACTAGAGATCAAATTGCCAACATATGCTGGATCATGGAGAAAGCTAGGGAGTTCCAGAAAAATATCTACTTCTGCTTCATTGACTATGCTAAAGGCTTTGATTGTGTGAATCACAACAAATTGTGGCAAGTTCTTAAAGAGATGGGAGTACCAGACCATCTTATTTGTCTCTTGAGCAACCTGTATGTGGGTCAAGAAGCAACAGTGAGAACTGGACACAGAACCACTGATTGGTTCAAAATTGAGAAAGGAGTTCGGCAAGGTTGTATACTGTTGCCCTGCCTATTTAACTTATATGCAGAGCACATTATGAGAAAGGCGGGCTAGATGAATCACAAGTTGGAATTAAGATTGCTGGGAGAAATACCAACAACCTCAGATATGCAGATGATACCATTCTGTTGGCAGAAAGTGAAGAGGAACTAAAGAGCCTCTTGATGTGGGTGAAGGAGGAGAGCACAAAAGTTGGCTTGAAACTCAACATTAAGAAAACTAAGATCATGGCATCCGGTCCTCTCACTTCCTGGCAAATAGATAGGGTAGGAATGGAGGTAGTGACAGATGTGATTTTCTTGGGCTCCAAGATCACTGCAGATGGTGACTGTAGCCAAGAAATTAAAAGACGCTTGCTCCTTGGGAGGAAAGCTATGGCAAATCTAGACAGAATACTAAAAAACAGAGACATCACCCTGCTGACAAAAGTGTGTATAGTCAAGGCTATGGTTTTCCCAGTTGCAATGTATGGCTGTGAAAGCTGGACCATAAGGAAGGCTGAGTGCTGAAGGATTGAGGCCTTTGAATTGTGGTGCTGGAGGAGACTCCTGCGAGTCCCTTGGACTGCAAGGAGATCAAACCAGTCAGTCTTAGAGGAGATCAACCCTGACTGCTCTTTAGAAGGCTGGATACTGAAGATGAAACTCAGATACACTGGCCACCTTATGAGAAGAAAGGACTCCCTGGAGAAGAGCCTAATGCTGGGAACAATTGATGGCAATCGAAGGGGACAGCAGAGGATGAGGTGGCTAGATGGAGTAACTGAAGCCGTCATTGTGAGCTTAAGTGGACTCCGGGGGTGGTGGAGGACAGGAAGGCCTAGAGGAATGTTGTTCATGGGGTCGCAATGGCTTAGATGTGATTTCGCAACTACCAACAACAACAACAAAGCCAAGATTCTCTGGGTCAATAACTAAAGTGAAATGTTTGTATATGTGTGGCTACTGTTTCACTTCAGTTGTTGTTATTTGTCATCAAGTCTTTTTATGACTTATGGTAACCTTCTGAACGAAAGAATGAAATGTTCTATGTGTATCAGCCCGACCCATCTGTTCTAAATTCAGGGCTATGGCTTCCTTTACAAAGTTAATCCATCTCATATTTCATCTCCCTTTCCTTGTTCTGCCTTTGAATTTTCCTAACATAATTGTCTTCTGTAAGGAGTTTTTTTCTTTTCATAATATTCTCAAAATATGGCAGCCTCGGTTTTGTTACTTTTGCTTCTACGGAAAGCTCTGGATTGATTTGATCTAGGACATACTTGTTTGTCATTCTCTCAGGTCAGGGTATTTGCTAAGCTCCCTTCCAGCACCACATTTCCAGTGCATCAACCTTTGCTGTCTAGCTTTTACACCCATACTGTACATAGTAATTGGAAATGCAGTCATGTGGATCATCTTGGCCTTGGTCTCTAGTGAAACATCCTTATACTTGATGATCTTTTGTAGTTCCTTCATTGCTGCCCTTTCCAGTGTCAGTGTTCTTCAAATTTCTTGGCTACAATTTGCATTTGAATTCATGACAGCTGAGGTATGTAAAATCTTTCACGATTTCCATTTCATTACTGTACAAACAAGAGTAAAGTTGTCTAATTCTTCTGTAGCCATGATTTTTGTTTTCCTAATATTCAGCTGCAGTCCTGCTTCTGTACCTTCTTTCACTTTCATCAGGAGTCATTTCACTTCATTGCTGCTTTCCGCTAATAATATGGTATCATCTGCATATCTTACATTATTGATGAGCCTTCCACCTATTTTCACTTCTTCCTCTGTTTCTAATCCAGCTTTCTGTGTACAGATTGAACAGATAAAATGCACAATTGTCTGACACCTTTGCCTATGGAAAACCATTTTGTTTCCCCATATGTTATTCTAGTAGCAGTTTCTTGTCCACATCAGGATGATCACACTCTGAGACATGCATCATTTGACTTATTTTTAAAACATCAAAGAAGGTAGAGTTTACTCTCAAAGGAGCCCTAAGATCTGGGAAAGTTTCAACTGCAATACCCCAACCCTAATTGATTGAAGCACTGGAATAAAGAGGGTAGGTGGATTTCGGTAGTGCTGCTAAGACCTAGCCTTTTCCAAATTTGATGGCAGGCTGGTAGGATGATGAATTGCAATTTCAATTTGCTGATCAATTCTTTTCAGGAATTTCATCTACTTTGATGTTGATGCTCCAGGTATATATTTATTTTTTCAACTGTTTTACTGATCCATAACTTTTTATACTTAAGCAAACTGTTGAGATCAATGGAGTTTACATTGAGCAAAATCTGCATTGATTTCAGCAGGTCTACTTTGATTAAATTTGGATCCAGCCCATTGATTTATCATAATTAAGAAGACATAATAACATGTGAAACCAGCAACAAATCTTACAGTATTTCATCCTTCAGCATTTCAACCAGACAGCATGCCTTTCTTCAGGAAATTACATTCTACCATTCTATTCTGTTTTGCTTTTTGAACAGATACGCAAGATTACATGGGGGTTTTCAATGGGCTGGTGTTTGCTCTTTAGTTTTTTTGTCCTTTATTGTTATTACTGATTGTTTTGAAACAATCAATACTTTTTGCACTTGTTTTGAAACAATCAATACTTTTTGCGCTTTTGCGAACCTTATGTTCCCATGATCATGATGATACTTTCCTCCAGTTTCACAGTGGCTCCATTTTGCCTACAGTTGTTGAAGCTACTATTACATGGTTTGATGGCAGTTAAAACGTGCTATATTATTGGCACTGAGTTTCTAGTCATAATCTGTGTCAAGACCTGTGAAAAATATATTTTCATAAGGCACTGGTAACCAAAAGTAGGTGCTCCTAAAGTCAGTTTCAATGTATGAGATAGAATTACCCTACTGATCACCTTGGTCCTTTTTGAAAAACCTGTTCCTTAACATGTTTTACTTCTAATTGTTTGGAACAAAGAATAGCGCAGCACTAGAGAAAAACATAATGTGTGGAGACCCAGCTGTGTCCCATAGCCAGGCACAACCCTCTGGCTCCTGAGTACTAGAGGCGTTTGCTGTTTATACCAGAGTCTGGTCATCCATATCATGAGATTTCAGTTACCATAACACAATTGATCAATACTTCCAATATATAATAAGCAGTGACATATGCTGCCTGTTTCCTAAATAGGTACATACATTTACCATATTTTATCCTAATATATCAAATTCTTTTCCTACTGGAGTTATTTCCTATTTATTTATTTAATAGCTATTCTGCCAGATTGATTTTATAAATCATAAATTCCTCCTCCTATTTTTCTGTTTTAATATTGGAGAAGTATGGAGATACATTCATATTAACATTCTTAGGCATGGTTTCAACATTCTGAGGAAATACATTAAAATAGATATTCAGAGAAATCCTATTTTTAGTGTAGCAATAGCTTAGTATTTCTTTTCTAAAATAATTTGCTGAAGACATGTTGTCTTAGTTCAGACAAGACACTATGGATGGGGTCCTAGTAGGGTAGTTAGCTATAAATGCATGAAAAAAGATATGTATCACCAAAAAATAGGAAAAAGATGATATGAATTTGCATAACTTTGCCTAGTTTGTATATATGGATGCACATATAGAAAGTGTTACTGTAATTTAAATAGAAATACAATAGTTCTCATTATAATATGGAAGACTGTGACCAGATGAGCTTTGTGTCTTGGTCAATCCCCTGTCTAGGAGTTGTTGATGGGCATCTTCAAGATTCAGCTATTCCTGCTTCTTTAATTTTTAAATCAGTTGGACTGTACAGCCCTTCAAATAGAAGACTCTGCACTGTAAAGGAGGATGCCAGGTCACCATAGTCCTGCATTATGTTTTGAATAAATCATAATTTGCTAAATTTAGACAGAAGAGCAAACCATCATTTACTGTTATGTCTGAATTGGCAATATCTGTAAAAGTAAATATTGTAAAATCCACAATTCTTTCAAATGAAAAGATACAATAAGGTGCATACCTTGTACTTGTATGCATAAGAGTTGACTCTTTTTCATTATTTTAGATTTGGAGAGGGGTGTAATATAAATAATCTAATATAATAATAAAAATTAATAGCTATGTTATAAATTCCAGAGAACTAGGTTTAGCTTGCAAAATGAAGATTCTAAAAAATCAATTAGAATTGCATGGAAGTATTATGCTGCCAGATGAGTGACAGAACAGCGCAAGTTTAAGAAGTGAAGAACTGACTTATACTGTCTTTGCCAGCAGACAAAGATTGGTCTATAAGTTTTACAGAAGACATAAGTGGCAAGCAAAAGGGAAACTCCTAAACAAAGCATAAGGGAAGCACAAAAGAAAGAGCCCTGTGGATGTGATTGTGTACTGAAGTTCTCTGTGTTTCCTCTTGTGCAATGGAGGGAGCCTCTTCAGGGGGTCGGGAGACAATCTAGGGCATTATAGGGCATTTCGCGTATGTGATGAACTTCAGGAACTCCAGTGGATGTTCAGTGATCAGCCTACTAGATCCTACATTGGGTTCTTTTAGACTTCCCACCCACTTCATGCACAGCCAGACATAAGAAGTGACTCAAAGCTGATAGACATGCTTCAGCACAACTATAATAAATTATATATAAGCAAACCACAGCACACACTTGGCAGGTGAAAGATGGATGGAGTACTTAAAGAAAGGCTCTTGGGAACACCCTGCAATGTGCAGCATTGGAAAATGTGTCCTGATCGTATGCTTTTTGCATGGAGAACAGGTGAAGCCTCTGTGGACTGTAAAACTGAGTGAAATATGAATATGAATGATGCCATGCTATTGTTATTAGTTTCTTTAGTTGCTTATTAGATTAGACAGAGTGTTGGTTAGTGTTCAAGACTTCTTGACTATTGAGATTTGTATTTCGTTGACAAAGATGTATTTTTATTGCAAATGTATATGGAAAAAGTTGCATATGATTTCTTTAGCAGAAAAACTTTCAGAATACTATGAAACGAGGCTACTCAGTATTAGCAAGGGTCATAGGTTCAGACACATTCTGTTACCATTATTTTTGAGTATATACATTGTGTGCACTGAACGGTAACGTAATAACACAAGTGTATGTTGGTAAGATGCTTTGACACATCTCATCAATGCAGTCATTATTAAAAATCAACAAGCATCTGGAAGCAAAGTGAGAGAGCGCTTCCAATTTTGTCCCTTGGCAGCTGCATTAATGACTCTTGTGGTATAGCTTTTTATTTGTTCAGCTTATAACATTAGTACAAAGTGTTAATTAGTCTGCTTATATCTCAGAATGTGCAGGAACACACCTCCATGGTGTCTGGCACATATTTTCAAGTAGGAAGTCCCAGGTTAATTCTCGGGAATCTCAGTTTACAAGGGTCAGCTTGTAATCTCAAGACCTTGTATCACGGGCAAGCACCAGGAAGGGAATGCTGCAGCAGGCAATGCTGGTCTAGGTGGCTAGTTCTGCATTAGTGTTAAATAAATAGAATATTTATCATACAGTATATCACAGATCAGAAAATAGCTACATATACAGATTTGTGAAAATGTGTTGTCAAAAACATCTCTGCAAACCAAACAGTTCTACAAAATGCACCATTTTATATAAGGACACAACTTTTGTGCAAGACACTGATTGCTTAATGCTTGTTACCAGATTCATGACAAATATAAATGTTAGTACTGAATGTTAGTACTGAATTAGTTTTGTTCTACTGTTTGTTAGTTTTTAGGTGAGAAGATAGTGGGAACCACAAGGGTTAACATGAATCTTTATTATGCATATTGGAACATTTATAGTCCCTTGGGACTTTCATATTCTTGCAAGCAGGTACAGCAAGCTTCTTAACATGCAGTCATTAACTTTGTCAAGGGAAACAGTAAAATTAGCCTGTGACATTGCTATTCCCTAGTTATTCTCGCTTAGTTTCGCTCATGTTAGAGTAGTATAATCTTACGGATGTTTTCATCACAAGCCAAGAGAAAATGATGAAGCAGTTGATTACATGCATAGTGAGATATATTGAATTTCCCTTTGTGCCTCGCTCAAGTAAAATTTAAGGCGCATTGAAATAAACATTGCATAGGGTAAGTCATAGGCAATGTTGGGCAAATACTGTTTGCCAAAACATTGTTGCTGACCTCCCAATCAGTGGAAAAATCCAGACATTGAGATTATACTCAGGACTGGCATCAGGAGTCTGACTGACAAGCATCTCATGGACCTGTTCCTCTTCTTCTCCATCATTGCTACCACCTTTTCATTCTCTTGCTTTGGCCCAGACCATGGCTTTGGTGTGGAGGAGGAGCTGTAGATACCATTACTGGTTAGCTCATCAGCTCTCACCTTGCTAAAGAAGTAGATAGAAGCATGGAGGAGCAGTAGCATCAGCATTTGACAACAACGCTGGTAAGAAAATAGACTCACCAATGTAGATAAAGCTTCTATAATGTTGAAATATCCTTGCATAGTCACACTCAGCACCAGGAATCAAGTGGCAACTTGTTTCTCCAGCAGTTGGTGTTGATCTGGGCAACATATAGGCCAGAGACCTTTGGACACCTTAGCTGAGCAGCATTTTGAATATGTCAGCCCACTGAAATCCTGACACACTATAATGATCTGCAGATCTGTGAATCTGAGACTTAATATGGCCTTCTTACATTAGGGCAAGTAGTGAGCAAATGTTGGTCTTTTAAGCAATCATGGAAGCAGCAGCAATCCCAGAATATCACCAATGATCATCATGATTATACATGACCAAGGTAGTATGGTAGCATCTGTCTAAGACCACATGGTCTAGGTATGATGAAGGCCCTTATAGTATAATGAGAGGGGTATGATGTGGTATAGTGTTTTAAGCAGAGGTAGGCAAGCTGGTGCCTTCCAAATGCATTGATGTACACCTCCCATTTTCCCTAGCCAAAATGGCCAAGGATACTGGGAGTTCATCCTCTTGGGTTGGTGTGTCACATGTGGATAAGGAAGGCCATGAATCTGACTGGGTGAGCTTGAGTCAGCCTTTCATCTCATTGGGAAACCTTGGGCCAATTGGTATCTTTCAGCATAAGCTTAACCCTCACCAGGTTATCAAGCGGATAAAATGGGTGGGAAGAGAACCATTCTGAACAATTTGGGATTAAAAATAGTAATAATTAAACATCAGCATTCTCAGTACAAATTACTTTTCACTCGTTGTTCTTGAAGTGGCTATCATCACATATACCACCAGAAAGTTAGAAACACAATGATAAGAGGTAATAAACACAAATATTTGTGTAAGAAGATTAAACTGCCTTACTTTCTTGAGGAAAAAGTTGATCTCAAATGGGTTGATAGCAGACTCTCCCATCCCCCTTGATTGTTCCCTTCTTGAACATTCTTTTTGGACAGCTGTTTGATCTTCCATGTTGTTTCTTTAGGGAGGAGTCCTGGGACAAAGTAGAAATAGATTATAGAAAAATATAACTGAAGAAGCTACTCAAAGACAAAATGGGATTGAAAACCAGTGCTTTTTTTGTAAGAAAAAAGATGCCGGAATTCATGAAATTATTTACTTTTTGCACGTAGTCAGTCACACACCCACACACGTCAGTTGTGTAACGAAACATAACAGTCGCTGTCCGCAGTAAGCACTCAGCACACGACCAATCACAAGCCGAGCAGCACCATCACACCAGCGCGGATGAAGTACGCATGCATCGGATTCGACACACAAGCAACCTGCATGCACCGCTGACCTGCTACGCTCGACAGGACGATTCAAATCCTTGTGGACCAAACATCAAATTTTCAAAAGTTACTTTTAAAACTTGGAAAAGCTGTTGAAAAAAACGTGCCGGAACTCTGTTCCGGTGCGTTCTATGACAAAAAAAAACCACTGTTGAAAACAATTCTGGGGGGTCAAGGAGAGGGCACATATACAGACTGATTGACTTCGCAGTAAGTTTGACAAATTGAAAAAGACTTGCCAGATCATGTAGAAGCAATCATGAGGAAATAGTGCATGACTTTACAAAATAGGAAATATCTTAGGAAAGTATAATGAAGAACCTGTTTACAATGGCTAAAGTGAGTTGGCAGATGCAACAATGCACGTGATGCTATTTTCTTTTCTTTTTTTCATACATATACTTTACCTATCATCAGGTATGGAAGATATATGGCAACTTTGCAGGTAAATAGGTCATCTAGTGAGGTTGGGTTCATTGAAAAAAAGTCATTTGAATTCTCTTCAGAGAAGCTTCAAAAGTTTTAAATGATTTTAATGTTCTTTGTATCTAGATGATGCATTATTAATTCCCAATATTGCCTATAGGTCTACAAAAATGTTTTGTCAACATTTGCAAGCAAATAACCTGAAAGTGAATAATGTTGAATTTTTTAAAAAAGCAAAGCTATTTTGTGTATCAGTAAAAACCAATCATAATGTGTGTCTTTATGCATACATTAGAAAATGTCTCTATTTTAAAATAGAAATTGAATAAGTAGATTTGCTTATAATGGCAGCACAGCCAGCCCTTTGGCAGTGTGGAGGGGAACCTGTCTATCAAGAAAAGAATGGAAATAATATTAATACCAGCAGTGTGAACTTTAGAGGAGGAACTAATACTCCTAGAGGGGGCTGAGTTACGAGTGGATGGAATAGGTTAGAAACTGTTTTTAAATTGTCTTTAATTGTCTAATTACTGACCTTGCAAAAATAACAAACAATAAAAAAGCATGGTAGTTCCTTTTCTATTCAGAAGTTGGAATAGTGAACGTACCAGGTTTATCTCAGATAAGACCAATTAAATAATGAAAGCTTATTCATCTAACAGGTCACCAAAATTTTTGTACAATTGAAGTACAAGAAGTAACTGAATCACAAGAGTGCTGTTTCATCTTTAAGTAGGCAGAACAGGGAGATAGATAGTATGGATCTTAGTTATATGCAAGGTTAAATGGCAGCAAAGGACTGTATGTTTCATCGTAAGCCAGCAACATTATCAGCACAGGTCAGTCACTCCCTGACCTGCTTTTCTTTTCAGGGAAGGAAACATGTTCCTCTGGCATGCAGAGCTGGGACATATACAAGGCCACTGAATTGTTTATATCATGGTCAAGATCCAAACAGTCCCATGTGCAAAGGAAAGTGCTTCTTTTGCATTGGCTCAGGATCTGTTGCTCCCGCAAGAGCTATATCTGAAGTCTAGACTTCCGCCCCCAGATCTGTATTCAGTACAGCATGATGGGCTACATCCAGTGAGGCAGATCATCTGCTTGGGAAGGGCAGGATTGGTGGGGGTGGTACCTTCCAGTTTTGTTGGGATGTGCCATCATCCCTAACTAGGATAACAAATGTCCACGCTGGAAGACATCCAATTGAGAAAGTCTGGTACAGAATGCATGAGCATCAGTAATGCTTTGAAACTCTGAATGGCTCACCAAATCACAGCATTCCTTGCACAAAGGAATATCCTTACCTTCTCATTTCGAGAAGACTGCTGTTTCATGGAGACTGATGACCCATGTTTTTAGTTGGAGATGCTTGTTTTTTTATTTTAGTTTTATATATTTTTTTATTTTTTTGTAAATAATAAGGAACAGAAGGAAAAATAAAAGCATACAAAGAAAAAGTTACCAAGGAACCACATACTAAAATTGCTTATGAAACTAGATGCAAGAAGTTCCACAAAGAATCAGCAATAGACATTATTTCATTGTCTATTATAACTACAATTTTACATGATAATATGTAGTTATAGATAATGCTTGATTAAATCAGTAAGTGGCCAAATGCAACTAATAATTTCACTTAGAAAATTGCTTTAACATAGCAAGTAAGCTATGATTCACCCAGAACATATCAGAAACCAAATTAGAATTAGAGAGAATATTTTCCTCTCTTTTCTTTCTCTCCTCCTCTCCGCCTCCACTCCCCACCCATTTCCCCTTCTCTTCATTTCAGAAGACAATAGTATCCAAAGATTCAATTTTTTATCTCAATTATAGATAAAATAAAAATTGATAGGCTTTCCAATTCTAATCCAATTCATTAACTGGATTTCCTTCTTATTAATGATGTATCAGCTTAATCATCCTTACTTAAACTCTATTTTTGTCTCATTAAGTAAAACATGCATAATAAGCTTCCCAACTATCTTTGAAATATTGGACTAGTCTTCTATTTGCATAGTTGGTTAATTTTGCCATCACTGCATATTCAGCTAGCTTGTTTTTCCAATTTATACTGGTGGAACAGTATTGGTTTTCCATTTTGTTGCAATCAAAACTCTGGCTGCTGTTATCATATATTTAAATAATCCTCCCATATTTCTTGGCAGGCCTTCTGGTAAAATACTCAATAGCATATTTTTAGCATTCATTGGGAAGTAAATTTTCATTTTTTTTCCTGTATTTCTATATGTATACCTTTCCTTTAAAAAAAATACCTTAGTACACATCTACTACATATGGTAAAGAGTCCTTTCTACTTCTTTGCATTTCCAATGCTTTCCATTACAATTCTTGTCCATTTTTGAATATCTTTGAGGATAATATACCAATGGAGGAACATTTTATACCAATTCTGATTGCATCAGTAACTGTAACCTAGTTAAAAATTAATGTTGCTGATTATTATGTTATATTTGGATTTTTTTGCAGGTGCTGCACAACAGACTTATCATGGAAATGGAGCATCCAACAGTAGGGAAGATAGCTGTTCCAGGTTGGGATTTTTCCTTAAGATTTTGTGTTGTTGATCGAAGGGAAAAATTTGTGGAAATAGGATCGCCTCTAATGGGAACTCATGTACAGGAATACTGTGTGTGCAGCTTCTGAGGCTGAATCTCTGCATCCAACACTCTGGGTTTTCATATTTGTGGGGCCAACACCTGATTAATTTGCAATACTGCCATGGAGGAACCTGTTTTACATTCCGAATAGAGCCTCTTCCCCCACTTTCAAAGTAGTAGCCTGGGATTGGCAAAGCTCACACATTAACCATTAGGCAAAATAGGCACTTGCAAAACTCTGGATTGTTAATACATGGGTAATAGATTGCCATCAGTGAGCTTCGTTTTGCTAATTGTATTAAGATTACTTTTTTAGATTTTGATTAATTGATTTATTTGATTAATTGATTAATTCAGAAAAGGAGATGCATTAAGCTATGCATGAATTGGCAATTGCCAAGGATGCCACGTATTCCCACCCAGAGAGTTTCTAATTCCCAAGGCTATTCAGGTTTTGCTGAATGATGCTGGAGTTTGGTCAGTCTCCAGGTAGAGAAACCTTCACTGCCATAGATACTAAGTTTGCTCCTCAGTGTGCCTTGTACTGTCTTCAGAACCAGAATACAATGTCGATAGTCCTGGTTGACATTAACTCAGCCTGTATTCATACATAGAACCCCCCATTCACAGACACATATACTGGAATATTCCTTGGAAAATACTGCTAGGTGCGATTCCGAAAACCTCCCAGTAACTGGTCTTTATGAAGAGGAAGGTTGCTATGCTCCACACTACCTGAAGGCTCCAGAAAATTAAGGGCAGCACCACAGATATCACATTAATTGTTTCATTCCCCTTTCATTTGAGCATGTGGCATTCCCTGTCAAACCTCTCTGATTCCTGGAGAATGCAAAGTTTCATTTCTTGGCTTGCAAATGGCTCCTTTTGTATGGGGACCCTTATCTAGGAAAAAATCTTGAGAATAGATTTGACGAAATGTTCACTCTTTGTTTTTACAAATGTTTCTGTGAAACCATCTACGAATGGCAATGCTCAAACCACTTATTCCACAGTAGTCTGTTTGAAGTTAATTGCTTACCCTGGAGTCAGTTGGACTAATCTGGAAAAAAACCAATGTATATTATTTGCACATCTGTGTTTGTTTTAGGTTTACCTTGAGCCTTACATAAATTGTGGCCTTCTGTGTTTGTATGAAATGGCAAAATATGGCTGAATCAGAAGGACTGTATTTTCTATTATGATAGGAAGAAAAGAGGTATCCTGAAAATAGTTTTTGTTCATTGTTATTTATTTATTATTACATTTCTTTACTGCTGATCAGCTTAAAGGCTCCCTGGGAGATTTCCAAAATTGGAAATACCATAATTAATATAAAACACATATAAAAGACGCAGAGCCAGTGTGGTGTAGTGGTTAAGAGCATGGGACTGGGATTCAGATGATCTGGGTTCTAGTCCCCGCTCAGCCATGGAGCCAACTGGGTGACTCTGGGCCAGTCACAGACTCTCAGCCCAACCTACCTCACAGGGTTGTTGTTGTGGGGATAAGATGGAGGAGGAGATGTAAGCTGCCTTGAGCCCTTTGTAGGAAAAAGGCAGGATATAAATCGAAAAATAAATAAATAAAACACAATCCCATTAATAAATGCCATAAAAGCATAGCACAACATTCCTCCACCACCATTTCAGCTAAATCTCACTCAGAGGTACAGTAAAATATGGCAAAAATGAGGATAAAAATCTAAATAAAAGTTTTCATCTGGTGCCTAAAGGAATAGAGAGTAGAACTGACTCCACAAATGGCATGCCATGACCAAGAAGGCCCTTCTGCTAATGGCCACCCTCCTTGCTTCCCTTGGAGGGGGCGCTCTGAGAAGGAACTCTGCTGGTGATCTCAGAGTTCAGGCAGGCACATACAGAAGGAAGCATTCCTTTAGATAGACTTGCCCCAATCCATTTAGGGCTTTAAATGTTAGCATTAACACTTTGAATCAGGCCTGGACTTCTATAGGTAACCAATGTAATTGACAGAGGTTTGGCGTGATGTGTTCATGTTGGTCAGTCCACATTAGCAGCCTCGCTGCTCAGTTTGAACCAACTGAATTCTCCAGACCTTTTGCAATGGCAGCCCCACATAGAGAGCATTTCAGTAGTCCAAACAAGAGGTTACCACTGCATGGATCACCATTGCTAGGTTCTGCCTGTCCATTTAGGATTTTATTTGGTAAATCAGCCTGGGCTAATAGAAGGTGCTCCTAGTCACTGAGTCCAGCTGTGTCTCCAGTGATAATTCAAGATCTAAAAGTACTCCTGGACTACAAACCTTGTCCTTTAGGAGGTGTGCAACCCCGTCCAGGACAGGTTGGATATTTCCTAACTGCACAGATAAACCACCTACTAACAGTACCTCTGTCTTGTCTGGTTGAGTCTGGTATACTGGGCCTTCTCCAGTCCATTATGAGGCCCAGTGCCAATTTAGAATAGTCACTGCCTCACCTGGGTTTGATGAAAAAGAGAGGTAGAGCGGAGTATCACCTGAATATTGGTGACACCAGCCAATACCTCTGGATGACCTCTCTCAGCAGTTTCATGTATATGTTGAAGAGCATGGGGGATAAAATGGAGACCTGGCATTGTGTGGAGTTTTAGTCCCCCAACACCACCTTCTGGAATTGGTCAGACAGGTAGGAATGGAACCATCTCAAAGCCGTGCCTCCAATTTCCAACCCTGCCAGCCTATGCAGAAGGATACCATGGCTGAGGATATCAAAAAGCACAGAAAGGTCCAAGAGAATCAACAGGGTTGTACTCCCCCTGTCTTTCTCACTGCAAAGGTCATTCCACCAGGCAACCTAGGCAGTTTCCATACCAAAATCAGCCCTGAAACCTGATTGAAATCGATCTAGATAACCTGTTTTATCCAAGAATGCTTGAAGCTGCTCAACCACTACCCGCTAAAACACCTTGCCTGGGAAGGGGATATTAGAAACAGGTCTATAGTTATTTGCATCTCCTGGGTCCAAACTAGGCTTGGTACTACTGCTTCCTTCAAGGAGGCATTCACAGTCTCCTGAACCCAGATGCAAATCTCTTCCTTGATTTTAATAATCAACCATGATGGGCAAGGGTCAAGCATACAAGTGGCAGGTTGAACCTGCCCAGGTACCTTGTCCACATCCTCAGGCCTCAATAACAGTGTTCTTGAGATGACTTTGAAAGAAACAGATACATGAAATTTGAAGCAGGAGTAAGAAAATAGTGATCTCTGATACAAAAACTTTTCATTCTACTAGCTTTGACCCCATCATCAAGTTATATGCTTAGCTAAGTTAAGCAAGTTAAGGGAAGAAAGAACAAGAGAGAATATAATATTGTTTGTCAGAAATAGAATTCCATAAATAACAGTTATTAAAACTCAGTTGTTCTCTTTTTAAATTGATGAAAGAACGTGGTCCACTATATTTGTAATTACTTAGAAATACACCTCCAGTTGGATGACATCCAGATAACATTATTGCAATGTGTGATAAATGGAGCTTCCTTTGAAAACTGTTTCATTTACTTGGGTTTAATGAACACCACTTTGCTTTTGTTTTGCTGCTGTTTTTATTTGTTTCCATGAGGCCGGTGACAAAAGTTGTAAAGCAACTGTACAGTTAATACTTCTATCCTATGCACATTTATGAGGGAGCTAGCCCCACTGAACTCTGACTTGCTTCTGAGTAAATGAGCTTTGAGCTGCAAGCCCCTTTGTCTGCAACAGCAATTAAAGGGATTTGAAAGTTTCCTTGTCACTTTTTAAAATTGTCATGTTGACTGCAAAAAGAGAAGCAAACTTGAAAAAGAGGATCAATTCTTTGAGAAGGAAATATTGGGCTGAAATATCTTACAGATGGCAACAGGAAAAGTACATAAAGTTTTCATGTTGCATGCAGCCCACAATCTATCTTTACGAAAGAAAATATTCCTTAAGGGACAAAGTTAAACTGCGAGAAGAGGAAAGGGATGAAAAGGAATGTTCTAATGGCTGTCAACAGAGGTAGGGAGAACAGGCAGGAAAGTAAGTTTTCACATGGGTAAGCTACAGCACTACCCAAACCATAGTTATTTTAAACTGTATTAAAACTCAAAGTCTGTGACAGTGGAGTGAAACCAAAATAAATCATTTTATTCTCAGATGATTTCCTATTTAGATGAGCTCCTATAAAGAGCTCGTTGTATTGGAGTAGACAGCAAAATGGTTCTATAGGAGAGTTCTGTGGGAAAAGCATGAGTTTTCCTTCCTGGCTGAGAATGGGTGAATATCCATGAATATAATTCTCCGCTCTGGCAGTGTGTATAAAAGTACACAAAGAGCTCACTTGGTGTTATCAGCTCCCTTTAAGAGAATTTTCCATTTACACATTCCTGTGCTGTATGACAAAGCTCATGTTCATAGCTTCACTGGCAGTGGCCAAGTCCAAAGTGGCAGATACTTTGCATGTGTTTCCTTTGCCAGCCTACCATGCAAAATGTGGAGAGAGAAACACCATTATTATATGTGTTGGAAGTGGATTTGTTCTCCAGGCTCACTTCATTCTGGATGGTCTTTGGGCCGCCGGAAGAAGGCAGATTGTAACAAATTTTCCAGACAGCTGGAAAAAGGACCACCCTCTCTATCTGGAATTAAGTCATTTGTTGCAAACAGACTTTTTTTTTCCTGGAGCAAGGATAGGGAGGCTTTTAACTCAGCAAATGTTTTTGTAACTCTGGTGAGCAGACCGAACAGGAAGAGTGGAACCTTTGGCACAGGTTTCAAAAGGTGTTAATGTCTGTTTGGAGAAGTCAAAGTATTGTCCTTGATCTAGCTGGTTCATCATCTCATGCCCAGTTACCATTTGAAGGGATACCATGGTTTTCATACACAGGGCGCCTTTTTGCCAGTTTCTCCTATAGTGTGGGAGTAGTTAGGTGAAGCATGAGCACCCCATGTAGAACTGTAGAAGAGACAGAGATCCAGGGGACTAGAAACAAGCAGCCTCATCAGGGTGCCTTGCAAAATTCAAGAATTCCAGTGGAGTTTGAGTAGCATCTCTTTCCACTCAGGTCTCCTCAGGCACTGATCTAGAAGCAGATGAGAAGGGTCTAGAAGCAGATGAGAAGAATTTCCCAGAAGGAATCCCAAGGAGGAAGGGAAGGGGCAGGGAAACGATTTCTACCATCTTTCTCCAATGCTAGTCCTGCTCAGCAAAGCAGCTACTCACTGGAATCTCACTTGAGTCAGAGTGAGAACTCTTCAGTGTTCTCTTCATTAGAGCCCCCTTCATATGTTAATTGCACGAAAAACTCCAAACCTTAAGAGAAGCAGCAAGGGTACACCCCTGCCCATGCCTTAAGGCATGTTTGCTTGAGCCAGGAAAGCGTATGCATAAAAACATCTATGCGAACTTATAGCTGAGCTGATTATTTATTCAAAGCATGTATCTACTACTCTTCAGCCATAAAAGCTCCCAGAACTGCTTACAGATCAATAAGTTGCATACATAAAAAAGCAAGTGCTGCCTTGGGGCCTACAGTCTAAAAAGACAATCCGTAAAGGCTAACTGTAATGGTAGCTCTATATTCAAAACAGGCCTCAGTGAAATAGGACCTCCAAGAAACAGCCTGGTGAACTGATCTTGGCTCAAAATAGCTATAAGGCAGCCAGAATTTGTCATACAGTATGGAGCCTCCACCCTCTGGAGCCGTATTAGAATCTGTTGGCTTCTTGTCCCTCTCACCACTGATTGTGCAGAGTTTCAACTCCTGTAGAGGTCCATGTATGCCACTTCCCTGGCTCAGGCATCCATGCTAAGCCTGTGGACATGGGAAGGAGATGGTTCTGAAGAACTGAGTAACTCAAAGCACAGGCCCTCGGTGGTGCAGCCCAGTGCATGGGTCATTCCACCATTCCTGTGGTCAAAATAAATATCCCTGAGGAAGGATTCTGGGAAAACTTCCTTCCTCAGATCATGACTAATAGCTGTTTTACAAGGTAACAACATCCCCTGAGACAGGAAACCTTGCTGAGCTTCTGAAGAACAAGATCAGCCTTGTAAGAAATAGACAGCTATCAAGCATTCTCTGCCTTTCATTCAGACACTGGAAAAATTCTTTTCTCCTTAACTAAAAGGTATGCCATAGCAGTATTCAACTCCCCTCATAAAAGGCTGTTTTCCTTAAAAACTACACTGATAATACTGAGAGTCACATACATAGGAGTTCATATGAACATAAGAAAGCCATGCTAGATCAGACCAAGGATCCGTCAAGTCCAGCACTCCATACACATGGTGGCAAACCAGCTGCCTACAGGATCCCTCAAGCAGGGTGAGTGCAAGATCTCCACCTGCCCAAGCTCCTCAGCAACTGGTATACGTAGGTACGCAACCTCTTGTGAAGGAGCTAGCACAGAGCCAGGAAGGATAGCCTCTTCTTCCATGAATCTGTCCAGTCCCCTTTTAAAGCCATCCAGATGGTGGCCATCACTCCCATAGTAGCAAATTCCATATTTCCTTAGCAGGATATTTAAATCTCTTTTTTTAGCCAGAAGACCTGAGTGCCTAAGTGGTAATAGGCTTTCCTTGGCAACTGTCAGGGCTTTCACCTTTGGATCTGCTGTGATTCACTTGAGTTGAAGATTGAAGAGCTCCCAAGACTCTTCTTGTAGATAGCAGGGTTATTCTACCTGCCCAAGGAGCCATTTATTTCTGAGTCTGTTGGGCTACACAAACTTCCAGGCAAGCTTAAACTTTGTGAGAGAAAACAATCAGTTTGGCTTTGTTTGGATGTCTGCTGCTCCTGGTGCCTTTTGCCCAGGTTACTTCTTCCTAGGGCAGCGCTTTCTGCTGTTCTACCTGCTATCCCTTTTGGTTGTCTATGCCCAATATTATAATTGTAACTCTCTGCAGGACAGACCACTGTCGCATTAGCTAGACAAGTCTTCCCCAACCTTGTGCCTTCCAAACAAGTTTGGACTCCCAAACCCAGAATTCTCAGTCAATGGCCCCGCTGGATGGGAATTCTGGGAGTTGTGGTGCAAATACCTCTGAAGGCCACCAGGTTGGGGAAGACTGAACTAGATCATCATCAAAGAGATAAGACTTCTAATGCAGATGCTTTTCACATGGGGAGGTGTATCTTCCCTCCATATTACAATTACATATTTGTTCCTTGTGCAATGGGTATTGTGTAATATTTTGGAACTTGTGAGAAAATTAAAAGACCAGCTCCTATCACAGTGTGCATGGTCCCTATTGAGTTTGGGCAGAGAAAGCAAGCCCTTTTGAAAATGTGATTACCAGCAGGCAAGTGCTATGGTGCTCAGCATAGTTCGGACATAGGCAGGGGTTCCAGATTCTCCTCCAAACAGCAGAAACAGCACATGGAGCACACAGTCTGACTACAGTCTCCACTGTATCAGTTGGTCTTAGTTTGAGGAAATCACAAGCCCACAAAACCATCAGCAGGTAGTGCTCTCTGCAGTTCTCAAAGAACCTCAAGCTCTTGCATTTGTTAGATCTCATATGATTCACATAAAACAGTTGTCTTTGGAAATATCTTAGTGGAGTCAAATGTGAAGAGTGTGAAGCTGTATTAGAGAGTCCTGGGATCAAATCACCATTCAAGCATGAAATTTAGTGTCGGTGGCTTGGAGAAAATCACAGATAAGCTGTTTTGAGGACAAAAAGTGGGATAAGCCCAGTAGATAGGAAGCCAATAGAACTATTCCAACCTGCAGAGACTGAATCAGTTCAAATCCTAACAAGAATATATCAACAAATATGGAAAACAAACAATGGCCCACAGATTGGAAATGTTCAATATGCATTCTGAACTCCAAGACAGAAGGTGCAAAAGAGCGCAGCAACCATAGGACCTGTGCACCAAGCATAATATGAAAGCAAAGTGATGTTTAAGATGTTGCAACAAAGAATTTTACCTCATATTGGCTAAGTTGGCCCTTCCATGTTGTGTTTTTGGAGGTGGGCAAAACCCTTTTTGTTCTGGCAGGCCTTTAGTAATACTCTGGGCCTGTGGACTAATTTTCTTCTTTATATATTTTTCATTAATTGTTTTTCTTCTTCTGCCTTCAACTTTTCCTAGCATTATTATCTTCTCCAGCGAGTCTGAACTTCTCATGATCTGGCTAGATTTAATCTTATCCAGGTATCCTTATATGTTCTGTGTACAGACCAAATAGTTTGGGAGATAAAATGCACCCTTGTCTAATGCCTTTGCCTATAGGAAACCATTCTGTTTCCCCATATTCTAAGTGTAGCTTCTTTTCCATGGATCCCGATGATCAAGTGCTGAAGCTTTCCTGTTTATTTATCCATAGTTTATCATGATCCACATAATCAAAAGTTTTGCAGTAGTCTGTAAAGCATAGACTGATCTTTTGAATTTTTTGGTATACTCTAATAGCCAGTGTAGTCTCTACTACCTAATATCCAAATCTCTTCTGGCCTATTAAAGACTTCGAAAATACAATATTGTAAATAATAATTAGTTACACTAAAATATATAAACACACAGCAGATACATGCACACATACATGCTCTCTGAAGCAGTGTCAGATGACCTGATTGAAAAACGATCATAACCTGATACCACTGCCAAAAAAAGGGGGGATGGCATGAAGGTGGGCCTTTGTAGGAGGTTGATTTTGTAATTTGGGAACAGCTGCTGAGAAGGTCATCTCTCCTGCTGCCACCTTCCAAGCTACTCTTAGGCATCTGGAAGAGGACTTTAGATGGTGAGTGCAAAGTATATGTAGCTTCATACTGAGAAAGGCAGTCCATCAGGCATTGCGGTATTGAGAACTCTACTGATGAAGATGCATTAACATTGCACTTAAATGATTAAAGGTGGCTTGTATGTTTATCAGCAGTCATTTAAATCACCAGAAAGAGAAAGTAGACTGAAAAATGGCAGTGGACATGAGGCTTGTATTTGACTGAGTGCATTATATGTACGCAGTAAAACGTAATTTGTTATCTGTAGGACTCCTTTATCAGGCTGTTAACAAATGCAGTGTGGGGGTGGGGAGAAGTTCCAGAAGGACTAGATATGTAGACAGAGAAGCCTGTTGCTTGAAAAATGTTGTCTTTCATTGAGGGATTTTGCAGGAAATTAAGGAAATCATGCACAACATGACATTGTTTCCTGCAGCTAGGAGATCTCACACAATAGGAACAACAACAACAGAATTTGGGGTGGAGGATATATTCCTTCCCATTCAGAGGGAGCACCTCTGCTTGAACTTCTGATCCTGTCTGCTTCTCATCACACATTCCTTTGTGTGTGTGTGTGTGCATAGCCGATGTTGCTTGAGAAATTTTAATTTTGCTTCACTATTTATGGCACATTGGAGACAAACAGCCTCACCAGCATTACCATTACTTCATTCGTCTTTTTTAGTCATCAGTGCTGACTGCTTATGTCTTTTACATTCACAGGGCTGATTTCAATTTTAAGGAATCCAGTACCTTTTCAGGAACTCAGCAGAAATGATGCATGTCAACTCATTTGGAAGTGCTTTAAATGATGGGGGAAGGGGATAGTGTGTGGGGGAGAAACTTTAATAAATATGTAATAACTTGACTGACATTGATTAGTGATCATAGATCCAAAAGGGAGAGGGAAGATACAAAGAATAAGGCTACATTTTTGCAAGTTTTGTTTGCTTTTAAATTCTGGCTGATTTCCGCTTTTGAGAGTACGGTGGTAATTTTAAATATGGCTTTTTATATTTTGAAAATCAATTTTGAAAGGTGTTTAGAGTTGCTTTAGGAAAACTTCTTGTTAATATGTGCAAAACTAAGCGTCTTTCCCCCTAAGAACATAGATCACTACAGGATCTTCTTTGTTAGGAAAAGAACACAATCAGCAACAAAACTCCTTGGTCCAGTAGCAGCCTTGTTAAGACATAACAATAAACCATAGCAGACAAGAGAAGCAATTGGAAGCTCTGCTTCCTGGGTTTTATTTTTTATTTTATTTTTTACTGACTTACCATTATGTCTAAATATCAGCCTAAAAAGCACCAATTATATTGTTAAATGGCAGGGAAACTTTCCCATAGGGATGATTATGGCTGACATGGCTGGCAGCACTGGCTTCCTGATCAGGATTATGTATCTGGCAACCTGTTCAGGCATGGGAATCATTCTGAAATTCCCAGTACTGAATGTGACAAGCCACACATGCACAACACCTGTTTGTGTGCATTGTCCCTGATCCAATAAGGAAAGTCTCATGAAGGAGCCAACTTTCATGCATCTGCTGTTCTCCTTGGTTTGGGGCAGAGGAAATTTTCATGCACAACCCTCATGCAAAATAAATGGAAACTTCCTTCGATTCAAATGCAGCTAATGGAGAATGTGATCTTAATGAATTCAGTCCCTTGCCTTTTAAAGAAATGAGATTTTGCCAACAGGGTGTTCTGTACTTTAAATATTTTAAAGCATAGTAATGTGGAGCTAACTGACAGAAGGTCTCTGCCGGGCCAAGTCCATGTCATTCATTTTGCTTCCTCTTTCATTGTGTGTTCCAAATGTCCAAACCTGATGTCCTCCAGCTTCCCTCCTAGGAAATGCTTCAGAAACAGAGACAGTTTATTCCTCATTACATGATGGACAGTATATGGGTTCAGCTTAGGGTATTCTAAACAAACATGGCAGAAGTGATAGGTTTTGATTGTTAACCCAACCTTGGGACCTGATCCAAGTTTAGTCTTACTTAGACACATTTAAATCAATGCGATTTAATTTACTCTGAACTCACTTCCATTAATTTCAGTAAATCTGCTCTTAGGTGTGACCAAATATGAATCCAACTATTGGTCTCTGCATAGTTTATTTCTTAACTTATACACTGCATCTTATGGGTCCTTTAATTAGAATGATGTGGCCTAGTCCTTAGGGAAGCCGATTTTATTTTTACCTCTATGAGAATTGGGTGAGGTGTGGGATTCGCTGATCCAACCCCTCTGGCACCCATTGTACATCTGTTTCCAGAGACACAGCCAAAGTGCAATAATGTTCTTCTGCAAGCCATGTAGAGGAATTACAATCACCTTCAGATGTATGACTTTATCTCAGAAGGTGCATCTCTTCAGCTCTTGGATGATCATGTTTATTTTCCTTCACCAACCTTGTATTTCTGTCTGTTTTTGTTTTAACGGTATGGTTTGAATTGTACTGTCAACATGTTCTGGTTTTCAGATTAGCAAAAAAGAGTTGTTTTTACTTTGCCGCATTGTAAATCTTAATTAAACCAAGAAAATGGAATTTGTTTGACAGATCTTCTTGCTGAGATATATTCCCACCAAAGATGACATATTCAATAGAAATGTTTATTCCCAGGAATCCAGTTCTTTGAGAAGTAAACATTGTTAATAGGCTGGCACCTTATTCATAAACATTTGTG
The DNA here is from genome assembly GCF_004798865.1 of Varanus komodoensis. Taxonomy (NCBI): domain Eukaryota; kingdom Metazoa; phylum Chordata; class Lepidosauria; order Squamata; family Varanidae; genus Varanus; species Varanus komodoensis. The sequence goes on along the minus strand of NW_025335269.1, from coordinate 13,001,177 downwards.
CTGGCGTCGCTGTCAGCAGTGCTAATCACTGACATTCTGTAGTCCTGAGCTTTATTGTTGTACTCTTCTTTTTTAAGCTATGTATATATGGCGTGCTGCATTCCAGTTTATCACCAGCTCTACCACCATTGCATACGGGGTGGTGCTTTCGTGTCATCAGCCGTTGCATCTCAGCCTGGATCTTAACCCACTGTGTTTCTGCCTCTGTGTTTCTAAAGTTTCATCAAGCACTTCTTTCTCCTTCCTTGCGACAAGCTCAGCCAGGTGCATGGATGGTCCTTAGTGGGCTGTTGTAAAACATGCATGTGGGCCTCGTGTGCATTGTAAAATAACCAAATTACTTCAACACACATAAATTTCAAGTATCGTTATGATCTTTCATAATTAGTGGGTAGGAAAAACATTTTCCACTGGCTATAGCAAAGCTCCATTCCATTAAAAGTAAGAACATGTTTTCAATATTTAGATAATTTCGCTTAAGTATTAAAGACACTGGAGGTTGGATAGATGCATTCTTTCATGCACTCCCCACATATTTCTTCCTAATGGAGTCCAACATAGTCTCTGTTTCCCCAGAGAAGAAAATAATTTACAATAAGCAAATTTTTATGCATTTACAAAATTTTGCATTGGCTTTAAGTATTTTTTCTCACCTTATTTGCTTTGTTCACTTTCATGGTTAGACTTTTAAAATAAGGGTAGCAGTACCCAAATTTAGCCAGACTCTATACCAGCCTTTAAAAGGATCCTGAATTCATTTTATCATCCTAGTGCCTGTTCAAACCCCTGAAGACAAACACACACACATCCCAAAAACAAAGCAAAAAAGAACAACAACAGCCCTGGCTTTCAGCTCTTCAGGATGAGCAATCAAACAGAATGCAGAGATTGGGGCTGATCCAAAACCATATTTCTTCCTATGATGAAAATACTTGACATTTATATAACAGTTAACAGTGTTCAGATTTTTTGTACGTTTGAACACAACTCTGTAAGATAGGTTTAGCATTAATTTTATTGTAGGTGTCACATGCTGGAGGAATTGAAGCTGAAAGAGACTAGTGGCTTGCCTAAACCCACACAATGACTGGGTTGATGCAGTCACTGCAGGGTTTTTGACATATGTGGGACGATTTTTGAATATTCAAACCATGGCTTTTCCTGTTTGTCTGAGTCTGGCAAGAAAATTTTGTTAGAATGTTTAAAAGAACACCCAGAACCCTTGGCTGTTTTAGGGTTGTATGTGGTTTGTTAAACCTGCCAACAAACCACCATTGGCTTCAGATGATACAACAAGCTATAGTTGTGGGTTGAATATTCAAAATAGCTGCCTGCTAATGTTGCAGGTGATTGTGCCTTAAAAAGACATGGTGGGATGCTTGATCATTGGAAATGTCCAGTGTGTTCATAGCTGCTGTGAGATTTTAAGTGCGGACTCCCAGGGTTACATACTTGGCAGCTGTGCTGCATATGCTGATGATTACAGCTATCTAAATCAGTTGGGTGTAAGCAAGAGAAACACTGGCTTGCTTCAGACATAGTGTGAAACCATAGTTAAAGTGCTATATGAAGAAGCTTCCTTGAGCCTTGAATTTGATTTTCCACTTCCTTTCTTGAAATTTTAGTTCCTGGCTAAACTAATCAGCTTATTCTTGTTTTTAATTCAGGAACAAGGACTACAGTCAGTTTAATCTATTAGAACAAGTTATGGTTTCCATAAACTATTTAAACTAACCACAATTTGTTCATATCAGGCATGACAACAAACTGCAGTTAGTTTAAACTCAGGAGTCAAAGCTTCCAATGTCTTCCTCTGTCACATAGTGGAAGAGAAAATGGAAGGAAAAGCACCTGAGCCGAGGCTCAGACAGGATAATTAGCATCATATCCAAATAGGCCCACCAAGTTCTGCTCTTCCTGCTGTATTCTCATGACAGCTTGTTCCAAACTGCTCAGGGGTTATATCCAGTTGGGGTGAGTTGTTCAAGCAAAGTTTTATTTTTATAACTAGCCATATGAGACAGTGCTCCACTGTACCTTCTGTTCCATCCTGAGCTATAAAAGCGACATATCAGTCCTTAGAGCTGCATCTCTTTCTAAGAGTCCAATTTCTGGGGGTTGGCCTTGAAAAGAAACTGGGCATGCTTGTTTATCATTTTCAAGAAGGCCCCATCAGTGGCTTTCTGGGAAGATGGAAAAAGACTTTCACATATTCCCAGGACAAAATGAAACCTAGCCTGTCTTCCTCACCTACCTGACCATGATGGTAGAACTACATCAGGAGGAAATCAAGATGTTCTTAGGTGAGGATACACCTGTGTGGAGTCCATTCTCATTCCTGGGGGTTTGGGGAGCTAAGTTGGATCTGGTGCTGATGCTTGTTCTTAGTTGAAGTTATGCTTGAATAATTTAGCTTTTCTGAATTCCAAAATGAACCAACAGGAACTGAAACTCCCAGACTATTGTATGGATTGGATAATATGTTTCCATAGGCTTTCAAATTTCTTGTCTCCTCAGATTTATCAAAATGCACTTCAAAATGTGTATTTTGAGAAGAAAGATATGTAGAAATATTCATACTGATGAAAAATATAGGCATTTAAATACATATTTAAAGACAAATTTTCATGCATTTTTAAAACAAGATTGCTGTGGAAATAAGACAGAATGGATTTATGAGTGAACATAAGTGAAAGTGGCATAGAACAGAAATGGATCAATTTGCTTATCCCTAATCTGAATTCTAATCTGGAATTAGCTGAATGAATGAATAAATAAATATTTTACTATTAAATTGATAGATGCGCTGTCAATTTTAAAACATACTTTCTTAAGAAGCTGTACTTCCCCCCATCCTCAGGTCACATTTAGACTGAATAAGATTGAATATGGAGAGATTCTGGCTAACATTCAAGTTTCTGTGTTTGTGGCCACTCCTGGGAACATAGAAGCAAAGGATGAGGCATAGGATTTAATAGTGGTAATATATTTACTTTTGCTACTTTCCTAGCCTGCTAGTCAAAGTTTAGTGGCTTAATTCCTGAAAGAGAACGCTTACTTCCTGACTTTCATTTGCTCCACAAATCAAAGTCGCTATAAACTCTGCTTTAGAATCTATTAGTTGTCTAATTTTAAAACTGGAAAATGTTTTTTTAATAGACTGCTCTTCAAATCCTTCTTTTTCTAGGATTCCCTGACAGCAAATATGTGACTTTCATATTTGTTGAGCCTTCACTTCCACTGCTTCAGTACTATTTTATAGAAGATTCAGAAAGGACATAGTAGATAAGAGGAATTCTGTGCTAGATAACATGTGCAATATGCCTCACAATTAATAATGGAGCAATATCTATTGGGCATTGAAATGCTGTTTTAAATTAACTAGTCATACTAGGCAAGCAGTCAGGCAGTTACATTGAATACCACAGTTATTTCTGAGCAGACAGATGTAATTTGTGTACTATTCAAACAACCTTTGAAAGACTTACGAGTTTTGATTATGTGCTGGCTTATTCTACCAGTCTCAGATTTCCAATCTTTTCTAAATACAGCAACTGTGAAATGTAATGATAGAGGCATGTTGGCATAAAGAGTGGATATGTCCTAAACTTCCTGATATAATGGATATAATCTTGCCTGCCAACAGTACTCTCCACTTTGTAGTAAAAGAAACGTTTTTTAAAAATGAAATTGATTCATGTCACAGTGTGTGCGCGTATGCATGTAGTTGCAGGGGAAAAATAGTACAAATGTGGAGATCCTTTCCAGCCTTCTTTTCCTTCTCATTGCACAATATCTGTACAATCCAATCAAAGTCAAGATTGTGCTTGTAAGTCTCATTCGTTACAAAGGTTACATGCTTTCATTGCATGCTTAATTCCTCACTGAGGTCAGTGGGTTTCCTATGCGCTCAGCTTTAGCTGTGCTCTGTTCTAATGGTGCAGTTGTTACGCCTTCATGGGGTTTTAAAAATCTTCTCTCAATATTGGGCTTGCATTTTCCAAGCATATAGTTTCTTGGAAATGTTAAAGCTTTGGCCTTGTTGATCAAATGTGATCACTATGAGGAATGTGCTGCTATCAGAGAGACACTGTTGTCAAGGATAGCTACTGATAATGTCTCTGTTGTGAACAATGAGGAGACATGAATGTAGGGATGATGTTCAGAGATACTCATAGCCAGCACTGTGACCCATCAAAGATACACCAAAATGTTTTGGAGATTGCACATTCCTGAAGCAGTGCAAAGTGAATTGATAAAGGTGTTCTCTGAGACCTTGTCCTAAGAGTTTAGGTTAGTTTCCACATGCATGGACATCAATCTGTGGGACACTTGAAGGCCATCTCTTTAATTGCAAAGTGACTGCTGAAGAGCATTGCATTTGGGGTGGAATCCTATATACTACTAATCATATCCTTTCTCTGAGTATTGATCCAAAGCACCATCCTCCATGCCCAAGAAAGATGTAAAAGATTTGTCAAATTGCCTTTAGTTGAAAAACTTTCAGGGGAGATGCCACCCCCACCAAAAAAGTTCAATAGGAAAAGCAGGTTGCTTACCTGTAACTGATGTTCTTCGAGTGGCCATCTGTGCATTCATACATATGGGTTGCTGCGCCTGCGCAGTGCCTAGGCTGGAAAGATGGAAAGCTAACGGTTTTGGCGGGAAAACTCTGCTCCCCTCCCCCTCAGCAGTATATATAGAGCAGAGTGTCTGCCATTTTCTCCAGTCTTTGGAGACCGAACGTTCGCCACTTTATGGAAGAGGATGGCATAACAACTTGTTAGGTACCGTGGTAATAGCATACGGTACTGATGACATAAAGTCCTAGCCAAATCCCGTTGTTGATCAGGCGGGGGGGCGACGATGTTATTCAGCCATTGCATAATGAAGAATTGATACCTGGCCAGGGTGGCTTCGTAATTAGACATACAATGACCAAGTCCTGCAGCCGCATAGACCCTGTGTGCCAAGGTATCAATCTTGTAGCCCTCCTTATCTTGGGGTGTGGTATGTCCCCTGGCTTCTCTGCCTTGGGATGATTCGACCACCACGGAATTTGGCTTGGGATGATGGAGCAAGAAGGGTATATCACTTTCACGGACCCAATACATGGATTCTCACTGTGGGCTGAGTCTGCCGTTCACTTTTCATTTCTCCAATAGAACCATCACTAAACTTTATTTATTTATTTATTTATTTAAATATGCCTTAGCTGCCCTTCCTCCAGAAGGTTTCTGGGCAGTATACAAAAGTGTGAACAAAACTGGTCACAGAACCGATTCTTGAGCTAGAGTATATGTCTTTTGTTACAGCTCTCCCTCCTCTTCATGTTCAGCACCAAGCTCCTTTTTTTGTGATGTGCATGACTGCATGGCCCTAAAATACCATTTAGACAATATCTTGTCACAACTGTAGGTCAGCACACAGACATGCGTTATAATGTGGGTAGGGCAGGAGAGAAACTGAAGAGATAAAGAGAAGCTGCAGCAAATTGGTACAAAATTAAGAAATAATTCAGTGGATTTGTGATGCATTTGTTCCACTTTGGAAAAAAAGACTTGAGAAACATGGGGCGCCAGAATCCAGGTGAAGAGAATTTGGGACATATCCCAATATAAATAAACACACATATATACTCTTGTATATTTTTTCTTAATGCACCTACAAATGAAGTTAGTATTCTGGAACTGTCCCGTACAAAAACCTGTGCAAAATTGTCCAGTACCAGAGCCCTGAGTTATTCATGCACTTGGGAGTGCAGGTTAGACTACCACAATGCACTGCACCATTGAAGCTTGTTCAGCTGGTGCAGACTTCAATCACCCAAGTGCTGATGGGGGTAAGAAGTGAGGTGATTTGATCATAAAACAACATTACTACGTCAGCTGCACTGCTTACCAGTGTGCTTCCAAGCTGAATTTAAAATGCTGTTTTTAACTTTCAAACCCTCAAATGCACTGGGACCAAAATATCAGAAGGCGGGCTTCACTTGTATCAGACTGCTCACATGTTAAGATCAGCAAGAGAAGCCCTCCTTGTCTGCCCACCTGTGATAGCAATTAAGTGAGAAATCACATGTGAAAGGTCCTTCTCTGTAAACTGGCCAGAGAAATTGGGCTATGGGGCAGTATAGTAATGAAAATAACTGCAGCAGCAATGCTCTGCAGTGGCCCCAAACTTTTGGAATAACTTGCTATTGGAGGCCTGCCATATTGCATCATAAGTTTGGCATACATATTATTTTACTCGGACTTTCACCTGATATAATTGTTGTTTTTGCTGTTTTAACACAGTTTTTGTGATTGTTTTTATTGCTGGTTTTCTCATTTGCTTTTACTGCTGTTTTATTCTGTTCTTACTGTTTCTATTGTGCTTTTACATCTCTTAATATCAATACCAGCTGTACATACTATTGTTGAATGAAGTGTGGGAGGGCTTCTGCCCTGGAAGAGGGCCAAGGAATATTTTTAATGAAAATAAATAATAAAAATACAAATTATTTACATGATGATGGAGAGCAGAGATTAGTGTGTCTGATACCTCCTTCCTTAACAACCATCCTTGTTGCCCTTCATGAGTTCAAGACAAACATCTGCAGCTGTGAGATATTTCTGCTTGTGAAGGTTTCTCACCCAATTTTGAAGTCTATAAAATCAGGGTCCTAAATAGGGATGGGGAAAAATTATTTTGGCTTGCATGGGAATGTGAATATCATTAATTTCGCACTCTCAAACTTCTATGCATACTGAAATTCTGTCATCCTTTGAAATATGCACTTCTCTAAATTTTGATGGCATGCTGTTATCAAAAATTGTGTGCAAAATACTTGCAAAATGTATATATTAGGCAAAATGCATAGATTCCAAGAAGGTGCACAAAGAGCATGAATTTTCTTGTGAAATTAAAAAAATAGCTGAATATTGAGTTAACTTGAACTAAAGACTGGAAAATTTCTGAAAATCTGTATTGAGCTATACTTTAAAAAATGAGAAATGGAGAGAAATTGAAGCTGACAAATGTATCTGTGCCTAGTTTTGTATAAATCGCAAGGAGCCACTCATCCCTGCTCTCTCTCTTATCAGGCGAACAGTTGAATACTGCTGCAGAACTATTAGTTCTGTAATTCAGTATGCAATGCCCTTGTGCTGAAATTTTGGACAATCTCTTCGGTTGTCCAGATTTCCCCTTTTACTATTGAAAGGAATGCAATGTAGATTCTTAATAGACAATACCACATCTGTGTGTTGACAAGCAAGGTGGGATTCACTTGGATCCCGTGGGGAAGCTTCGAGCACATGCTTTCACAGTAAAACTTCACAAGCTGCATGGGACCCTTTCCACTTTCCTAGCCTATGTTTGCCCCACAAGCCTACAGGCTCACTTTGGATGCACACTCTGGTCTTAAATTCCAAACTGTATATTTTCGCTTTAGTGATTTGGTACATTAAGTAATTATATAATGTAAATTGCCCTAGACGTTTGTGGGGAACTGTTTTCGGGAACTAATATAAAACACAATATAAGTACTTGTAGAATACTGTGAATAGAAGTGCATTTGAACTGTGCAAAGGGATGAGTGAAAGGAAAACACAAAAAAAATCCCTAGACCTAGAAAAGTTGTCTAAAATATGGCCAAATATGAAAGTGTCCAAATGGATTTTTAAATTGCTGAATTTAGTCTGTATAACACTTTGATGTTCTCATAACTAAAATCAGTCAGTTAGGCTGCAATAGGCCCCATTTAATATTATGAAAATCAATATTACATTGCATTGCAGAATGCAAAGCCTCATTGCGATTATGTTACTGGTGCCACTACTGATGCAAAGATGGTAGCCTGCATATGGCAGAACTAAACTGCCCTTTGGAAGGAGAGGAAGTTTGTGAAAGGTGCTTAGCAGCCAGATGCTATATACTGTCCTTGGCAATGTTTTCCATAGTATTTTGAGCACCTTAAGTCATCTTAGGTACAGGAGGGCAGTTTATTAATTTGGAAAAGTGATGATACTAACTGCACAAAAATGAAAACTTTGTGACAGCCAGCTTTCGGCTCATTCCTCAGCTTATTACAACCACCCGCTAAAAGGGAGGAGAAGAGAGAACTGACACTGAACAAAAATGGCTCTTTTCGCCTTAAGTTAGGGCCAAGCTACCTGTGGTCTTCAGGCTCAATGTGGCCCTTGGGCTAACTTCAGAAGTCCTCTGCACATGCTAAAAGTCTGAACAGATCATGTGTTCACAGTCCTTTTTCTGCCAGCCTGATAGATGGAGAAAGAGAGCATAAGAAGAAACAGAAAAGTGGAGATCTACTCACTGTTGGTATTTGGCCCTGAGGAGATTGCCTCTGAAGGAAACTGCCGCTCAACAGAAAAGAATGCCTGTCCATGCTGACCTGAATAGATTCCTTGAGAATTTGCACATACAACTTAACGAGGGAACAGTTGGGTACATCACATCAGGAAGCAGGGCCAAGGTGACATCAAAGCACAGCTAATTATGTATATTATGAAAAAGGCAGCATATTGTTATTAATTACTGCATTTTTACTACCAGGCAGGGAGCAAGACATCATGGGATTTTCTATCACTATTTAACTGGCCTTCAGTATTATGCATCTTGACCTGGAGTGGGACATTTGCTCCTCCAACTTGCATAGCAAAATTTCTCAAAGCAGTCTGCTTAGGCCAGGCCACGGCTTGGGTATCTCCAAGCACAAGAAAGAAGTATATGGGGCCAGGATGGAAAAGGAAGTCAAGAAAGGTGGGGACATGACCTCATGGTGCTGTGCAAATGCAGTTAGTCGCTCATCCTGAGCAGTCATTCCCAAAGGCAAGCAGAGAAAAAAGCCTTGAGAGGAAACCTCCAAGATATTTGGCTGAAGCTCTCCCTTCTACTTAGCTTCATAAGCAGCCTTTATAGGCCATACCCTGTCCTCACTCCCATAAATTCAGGAGAGAACTCCGCTCTTCTAGAACAGAACTCCGCTCTTCTAGAGTGCATTTGGAATGCCAGCTTGATAGTCAATTTTGTGCTACCTCATTATAACTCATGAGATACTACTTTCAGGAAAGTAAGTTGAATGTAGTATTTAAAAACACACAAACATATACAAACCAAGAAATGCAAACAGAATAAAGTTTCTTTTTCATTAAAGTCTCTCTTTTGCTTTCTCTCTCAGTTCCTTGCTCTTTCTCTCTCTTTTAATCCCAAAGAGATCAGGCAGATTTATGGAACAGAGAAAGACCAAGTCCACATAATATGGCTGTGAGTTAGAGTAAACTACACATCGGTGCCAAGTCAGTGTTGGAAATTATTCTCCTTTGCCGACAGTACCCTCATTACTGATTGTGCAAAGTAATTTATCAGACATTTCTTAAAATAAACCATTCGTTTATGCTAATAGGACTTGGCAGGCAGGAAAAATTGGCAGGACTTGAAGTTCACGGTGTTTTACTTTTTAAAAACAAAAATTACAATCGTTCTAAGTGTTTTGAGGAAACCGTTATCAGAGGCATGCATGCTTTTGAGTAAAGCAACAACTAATTGTGTGGTTTTCAAAATGGAAGGATGGGATATAATTCCTGTAATAAGGTGACAAAGCAGTTAGCTTGCCAGAGAGTTGAAATAGATTTCATTTTTCTGTGTTCTCTACTTGCTCAGCTTTGGCATTAATAATTGACTCTTTAACATCTGTCTCATGATTCATCTCTTTTCCATTAGCATTGAATTTTGAAATAACCATTGAAATTGCTGGACTTTGGTATGATATCCTTTATATTATATGTTTAGATTTGATCACACCAACATTTATATTTATTATGTATTTTTATTATTTCTGTGCTGGTTAATAGTAATGCAAATCCCTAAGCAGATCTTTAACTGTAATACAGTATACTGCTGTGAAGCCGCGGTTCAGCGTTCGCGGCTTCACTCTTTCGCGGGATTTTTCTCTGAGCAAGTCCAAGCTGATCTCCTTGCAAGTAAGCTGGTGCCTCGCCCTGCAGTGGTTTACTCACAAGGAGATAGTTTCATCCGAGTTTGGACTCGCTCGGAGAAAACGATCTCTGTGCATGCTCGCCCCTGCCCCTGCCTCACCACAAGTGTGCGCCCCCCCCCAGCGCACACTGCCTTGGCAGCCAGCGCCCATCACCGGTACCAAATTCGCAGTTTTTCACAATTCGCGGGTGCTTTAGGAACATAACCCCCGTGAATTTCGGGGGACTACTAATATTAAAATTATAATAATATTTCATAATAAATATTAGAATCACCATTAAATCACTTTTAAAATACAATACACTACTAATACTAATGCAGAGCAGTATAGAAGCAATAAAATGGAAGAGCATGATTGATTTAATTATGGGCCAGGGAAGGCCTGGTTGAACAGGTGCACTTTCAAGAGATATTTGAAAGTTTTTCTGCTATCTGAGCAGTACAAGATATTTTTTCACAAGCTGCGCACCACCACCGCCATGTAATAGCTCTTCCATGGACCTATTACATGGCAACATTCCAGTAATTTTGGAAAGTGGGATAATCCCAGGCTCCTTGATACAAAGGATCTATCTATATTCACCTATACATGTATAGTATCTATGCATCTATATTCACCTCTTTTTGATTAATTCTATATAGGATGACAGTATCTAAAAAGAAAGCATATCTGGCTAACCAAACTGCATGCTAGTTTGTTTTCTACCACTTTAACTGTAATGGCTTTCCCCCAAAGAAAAGCCTGTGAGGAAGGTTGGACTGATAGTCGATGACTGGCCCAAATTCAGTCATCAACTTTGAGCTCCATGGCTGAGTGGGAACTAGAACCTGGACCTCCTCGTAAGTCTCGTTCCAGCACTCTTAACCACTACATCACACCAGCTCTCTTAAAGCTGTGATCCCATGGGTTTGGCTTTTATATGCTATTATAACCCTCATGTATTCTATTTTATACATTTGCCTTTCTTCTTAAACATCTAATATTAATCTAAAAAATGGCCTGTTTTCACAAAGGTAAAGCTGCATCTTGGTGGTAGCCTCAGAAAATGTAGTGTTTAAGACAAAATAAAATGAAACAAACCACATCAGAAGCATGTACAACTATGAAAGTCTTAACCAGCAAAGAGTATTGTGGCACCTGAATTCTAACAAATTTATTCTGACATAAGTTTTTGTGGTCACTATCCAATTCCTCAGATGCTGACAATATCCGCAATATATCCGTACGGCTTTAAGGTGCAACAAGATGCTCAGTATTTTTGTTACTTTTTAACAAAAGAAACAAGGCACAACAAAGCAATAGAACAAGAACGACATATACCCACACTGTAACAATCAGAGATTCATTAATAATCTGCAACAGATCTTCAGGGCCAGCCCTTGAAAAATTGCTATTCCTTGATGGCGCTAACTTTATTATGGAAATTTACTGAGTATGCACTGGAGGGAGAGGTCAATTTATGGAGCAAATTCCCTACTAGACCACCTTTGGGTAAATGAAACAGATCCTGAAGATTGCTGGCTATCTTTGTTTTGCATTCTCTAGCATATGTACCTAAGTGTCAAACTGCACATTACATTAAATTTGAGGTGTATCACTGATGCTTCTTTCTGTTTCATACTCTTGAGGAAGTGTACACAGTCTTCATTTGTTTTGGAAGCAACATGTGCTTCCATGTGGTAGAAATTCTTCTCTCTCTCAGCCACTCAGTTCCACAAAACCCACTGCTTGGGTTTGGAGGGAAAACCAGGAAGATAGGAAAGCCTCCATTGTGTCATTCTCTCTCTCCCCCCCCCCCATCTCAATCTCTCAACTTTTGTGCAAGCAGCATGGGGGAAATTATGGATGAATGCAGCTCTGAGAGAAAGTCTGAAATCACACCTCCTGGTGCATTGCCTCATGGCCCCATTCAGGATTGGGTCCATCCGTACTTGTAAGATTAAGAAATTGAGAGTGGTCACTGCATGCATACATAATTCATACAATGTGCAATTTAATTTCACCTGCTTGATTGAGAAGCACACATTGCAAAACATGGCAGGTACACAGTGGCTTGTGCTGAACCTATTTGCACTCAAAGCTGTAAATTCAATTATTAGTAGTGGACTGGGAACTGTGTATGCATTCTCAATCAGATGCTCATTATCATAAAAGCTGACAGCACCGTATTTAAAGGATGCAGCAGTTGCCGCTCTAGGACAAGGAAACAGCAGTGAGAGTCCGAAGATGTGACTGGTGGGTTGGAATGGAAAAAGGGTTGTGCGCAGGGCAGGTGTGCACTCGAATCTCTGGACTGAAGCGTGTCTCTTTCACTTGGGAATCAGGACAATATTGCAGCTGTATCCGGTCTCTGTGCAATGATTGTGGGTGCTAACCTTTTTGACAATATTATGAAAGTTTAATTTTAAAGTCCTTTGTGTTAAAATCTAAATGTAGTACAGGGGTGCCATTGCATATTTGGAGAGGAAGAATTCCTTGAGTCTGCTGTTGAATACACTCATAATATGCATTGTTTAAAGGCAGTGCATTTTAAGAACCTTTCTTGTGGTTACTTTGTATATAAATCATCAGAAATAGAGGTCTGCATAAGCAATAATAGCATGCAGTGTCCTTTTCCTCTCCCTAAATGGCACCTCTGATGCAGGGCCTGATTATATACTCTTCCCCTTCTAGATGCAGATATTTTAAAAATCCTAACCTGTTTATGATTCTGTGTGGTGGTGGTGGTGATGTGTTTCTCTCTCATTCTCTCTCTCTCTCTCTCTCTCCTCCAAAGAATGTTTTTGAATGGCCTTGACATCTAGAAAATTACTGTTCTTCATTTTTCCCCAGCTGTAAACAATATGAGTGAAAAAAATACAACTCTGTTATTTACTGGTCAAATAACATTAGAAATGATGAGGCTATATGGAGAGGGGGAGGTTGAGTGGGGGAGAGAGTTGAGATAATTTATTCTCATTTGTTCCAGCTGAAACTTGACTGTTCACAAATTATGGAGAGAATGCACATATAGAAGGCAGCAACCAAACTGTATATAAATATTTTTGTTAAAAAATCCAACTTAAAGTCAGCTCCTATGCTCTGCTATGAAGAGTCAGCAGAGAGAGAGAGACAAAAAGCAAGCTGAAGCTAAACTCACAGTGCTGGCACAAAAAGATTGATCTTTCTCATCCTGACTGGGGAGCTAATCAGGTTGGCTCTAGGGTGTGATCCAGGAGCCTTGGGTCTGAGGATGGAGACCGAAGAGTGAGCAAAAAACTGTTCAATCCAACTTTTTATGTGAATTTACCTTATTTGCACCTCCTGACCCAAGCAGTGAACTGAAACTCGATTGCACTCTGAAAGTCATACTCTATTGAATGAAAAGATTCCCTCCTTCAAAAGAATGCATTTGTTTCTGGAACATTTTGCAAATGTAGACCTATCTTTCAGAGACTTTTTTTTTGGTGGTTGAGTTGCAGCTGGAGTAAATCCTGATCAAAAGTGAACTGAAACAAATTTCTTATCCATCTTGCTGTGGTGCTGGTGTGCCAAAAGCTGGCTGAGTGCACCACGTATTGAGAGGAGACTTGCATTAACACCGGGTTCCTGAGCTGGAGGTTTCAGTAGGGCTGTGCCTGGAGAAAGGAAAAGTGGGTCACAGGTATCAGGTGATTAATTTGAGCTCTTTAGCAAGGCTGTATTGGCCCAGAGTTATAACATTTCATTGCATTCAGCAGAATGAGAGGAAGTGCTGTAAAGTTTTTACCCCCTTTCCTTGTCCCAAATATCACAGAATAAATTTCACTTCATATGATACAGCATACTTATTGAAATTAAATGGACTTGGGTCTGGTCAGGGAGCTCAAGATGGGATATAAAGCATTGCTCGCTGTTCTCCCATCCAAACACTGACCAGACTCACGTTCACTTAAATAAAGGTGGAACCTGCAGTCCCTGTTCAGGGGAGTCTTTTTGGTACCAGCATAGCCGGGAAAGTAGCGGCATAGGACAAAGGAGCATCATGGACTCTTTCTGCCTTACCCGAGTCTTCCAGAATAACCCAAGCGGAAAGGACAACACCCTTCAACAGCTTCTATTCTGTTAGGAAAATGGCAGAAGAGGCTCCCAGTCAGGATAAAGCCCCCTTCTCCAGGTTGAAAAGGGCTGTTCTAATGTGTGGGAAAGAAACACAGTGCTAGTAACATTTGTGGCACTCTCCACTGCTGCCAGAGTTTTGCCAGCCTAAGCCAAAACTAACTGCAATGCTGTTCGTGCTTGCTAGGCATATGGAAATAGCTGTGAATTGCCACTGAATTTTAGCAGTGCGGTTTGCTGCCAAATTTTAGCTGCAAATTGGGTTTATGTTAGCACAACATTAGACCAGCACTGGAAATGAACAGACTAGAAGTCCAAAGTCCAAATATGGGTTTAGCAGAAAAATCCCTACTGCAGTGGGGCAACCCACCAAAACAGCCTAAAGAGGACTGAAGATGCTCAGTGGCCAAAGAAAGATGGTGGACTCTTGGAGGGGGGGGCAGTTGAGGAGGAGAAGGTGAGATGGAATAGAGTGGCTGGAATCTTGAAGAGCAGCTTCCTACGCTGAAAACTTGTACTTTTATTGTCTATAGCAGAGAGAGAGTCTGTAGAGTTGGGGGCAATATGGAATGTTCAGCACCAGTAAAAGTCAGACCAGGCTTGATTTGCTTAAGGTGACAAAGAAATCTGCAGCAGAAATGGAAATAGGAACCAGATCTCCCACCACTCAGTCTTTCCCTGACTCTAATTACAAGTCAATGTAATTAGAAGAGTGCCCAATGAATCTCTTGTAAACATTTAGGTTTTTTCCTTTTCTTTTCTTCTGTGGCATTAAAATGCATTTCCTCAAGAATGTCCAATATACAAGAAAGACAATTCTCTTCTGATATATGAAACTCCTCACCAGTCATAAGATATTTGGGGTATTTGAGGAAAGAGGAAATTGCTAAGGATTAGCTTTATGGCACTCAAACATGTCTCTGAAATGCTACTCTGTAAAGATTGTCAAGCAAAGTCAATAAATAAATAAATAGAAAGAGAGAAACCCCAATGGGATTATGGGGTTCTGTATCCTGTAGTTTATTAAATTTGTCAGCTAAAGCAGTAAGGGATTAGGGCAGTGGATTTAATAATCTTAGGAAATCCTTGCATGAAGCACCTATCTCTGGTCTTCATCTTAAAACGTGCTGTGGAAGCATTTGGTAGGAAATGAAGACAATGAACCCATGCTAGGAAGTCATCAGCTCAGTGTGATGTTTTTAGTATAATGTAACCAACCCATGGTTGTTGCTTACTCCAATGTCAATAGTTACATTTGGCATTCCTTTGAGCAAAGCGGTTCTCAGGCTATGTACAGGTGCTTATTTCTGCATAACATTAGGAGCAACTTATCCCTAACTGTTCTCATACTGTGGCCACTGGTCATCCAGCATCAGTAGCTTGATCTCTCTAGAAGCATTAGAAGTGGAGAGAAGCTCAACAGGTGGAGAAAAGTGATGTTTTTAATCTTTTGGAATAGAATGCCCCTGGATTCTTGCATAAATACCTTCTTGAGCAATTGTCATGCTAAGTGTGTAATAAGTCTTCTAAGCAACCAACTCAAAAGCAATGGGTTGATTAAATATGGGAGATGGTGGCTATTTATAAACTTAGGAAAAGTGAATCCTGCCTTTGGGAAGATGGAATGGCACCATGGTTTCCATTTACTTCCTGTGTTGAAACTCTTCAAAGTTTTGATTTTATTCCAACCCAGTACAGTTGCCTATGTTTTTTCTGACTTATATGCACATACACACAATATCAATATTGCTCCTTTTATATGTTGTATAAACTAGATTTTTGCATTTTAATTTTAAGCCATTTTATTGCCAATATTCTTTAAGCATATCAGTTTTAGGCTTAGGAATTATAATTAGGTTTCCTTTGTTTCTTTAGTTGTCTTGATTTATCATGAGATATGTTCTTTTGTTGCCTTTTTTCTGTTAGCTTTATTTCACAATAAAATAAAATATGATGGGAAAAGTTTCTTTGCTAATTGTTGCCACTGCTTCAAGTCAGTGGAGTAATAGAATTGACTAAAGGTGAGCCCTATGTTTGTTTAGACCAAAAGAAAAAGTGCCAGCATTTGCCAGCCAGTCATGATTCTGGGGAAATTTTGGAAATTGTATACATATTTTCTGCCTAAACATGCATAGGATTGCAGCTTGAACTATATTTGTAGAAAATTCTTGCCTACACAGTTTCATTCCTAAAAAATATAGCACTTTTTTCATTTCCATCTTTCAGACTATTATGAAAAATAAGCCTGTTTAGTGGCTGCAGTGGGAGAAATTTAAGCAACTCTCCCATTGATATAATGGGACCCATAAGTGTATATTATTAACTAGATCATGCTCAGTGTGCTATTCAAGAGTCTATTTCTTTCTGTGGAGTCTTTTGTCATATGGATATGAGAGACTTGTTTCATTCTCTATATCTTTTTTCAAAGCTTCTTGTAACTGACTGTGTAGCAAGTAGAACAGCAAAAGTCCCCATAACAAGAAGTTCCTCTCAGTGGCATGCTAGATTTTTCTTATTTAGGTGTGAAATTATTTCATGCTGCAGAAAGGATCTCTGGCAGACTTCAGCACAAGAATAGAATTTCACCCCAGGATTGGAACTTGTTGCATTTCTTGATAATAGTAAGATTATTCCTGATAGCAACTAACCTATGCATGTAGTAGGACTCATACCTTTTTACATGAGTCTTGGAATACTTTTTTCAGGTTACTCAGATACTGAATGCCATTTCTGAACCAAAGCACAAAATTCATTTGCAAAGGTGACCAGTGGATTTGGTTGTAATACTAAACCATGTTTTGGTACCAATGGGATGAGTGTAGTTCCCCTCCTGATATGCCTCTTCTTTGCATGCTTCCCTCTCCTCCTCTGATGAAACCATGTGGAAGAACTTGGAAATGTTTACCTCCAGTATTTTGTAACTTTAGGTTGCTGAGATGTCCAGGCTTGGACAAACCATGGCTAATTTTAATGATGATTAGTGAAAAGAAGCCAACTTCAAAACAAAGTATATGAAGCTTAGAATTGTTTTTTCTAATCCTGGTTAAGAATAACCATAGTTTAGTGTTTAGGTGATATACTAAACTGCAGTTGATCTAAAATAGAACTGGGAGCTTTCTATCTTCTCACAATTGTGCCAGAAAAGTTAGAAAAGACTCATTGAGACCATGGTTTAGCTTTGCTTGCAGAATGGGCTTGTTTTCCTTTTGCTGCTAGATTTTAGAACTTAAATATCCTTCTTATGACCTTCGCCTGCAGTACTTAGTTGGTCACTGTCAATGGACAGAAGGTTGTGTGAAATGGGCCATTGTTTTGCCCCAGCACGGCAATTCTTTTGTTAAACTGCAAATGTGAGATTTCTTGTACCAAGCCAAAGGAATGTCCTTCGATAATTGAACATACTGAACAAGCTAGAAAATATAGCAATTAAGATCATTACTATTAGGATAAGCGATTCACACTATTCTCTCGTCCTTGTGTCCAAGTGAAATAACATGACCCATTCATTATTATAGGAATGCCATAGATAGCATGAAAACAAATTCCATAGGTGTGAAAACACTCTGGTCTCATTACAGCCATTCAATTTTTTAATGTTTTCCATTTCTTGAACCAAATCTGTTTTTACTTTTGTATGTGGTCAGCCTTCAAAGCATCTACATAAAAACATGCTTTAGAAATTAAGTTGGCATTGCATCTTCCAGCTTGAATTCAGCCTGTTCTTGACACTTTTAAGGGTCACTTCTTTTTTGCCAAGTCCGTTAATGCTTTAAAGCATGCACGTTACAGTACATGCTGTAAAGTACAGTATGTTTTTAATTATTTATTTATAGTATTTTTATCATGCTGCTTAACCAAAAAAGGCTCTCAGAACCATTTACTAAAAAAGACAGTCCCTGCCTGCAGACTTGCAATGTAAAAGCACTCGACATACAAGGGAAAAGGGATGGGGCAGGAAGAATTTAAAATCATACATAGGTTCATGCTACAAAATGCTCTTTAGGCCAAATAGACCAACAGAGATTGGGTTAAAATATGGGTCTTCCTCTTGGCTCAAATGTACAAGTGTATAATTGCCCGCCATATTTTAAATGTGAAACGGTGCTCTGAGGAAATGCTTTGCAAGAAATTGGTGGACGTGATGGCAGGATAGAGGAACTAGCCAACCGTTTTTTTCCCACCCAAATACTGTGTAACTATTACTGTTATCAACTGTACCTTGAACCAAGCAGAAATCTTCTGTGAACCAAGGAGGAGGATGCCTTAGACTTAGAGGCTTTTGTTAGCTTCTCCTGGATCTGAGCTGCATTTCCCATACTTATCCAGGAATGCACAGGAGTGTGGGAAGCCCAAAGCACTCCATTCCATGAGTGGGCCTTTTCTCATGAAACTCCATTTGTGGAATTTGAGCTCCAGCCCACTATATCTTAAGAGCCCCAGGCTGAAGAAAGGTACACCAAACCATGCCTTAGTATTATGAGAATAAGCCTAGTTTCTCCACTGACTTAAATGCTGCTTTACCCCTCCCCCTTTGTCTTCTATTTACCCTCTGCACTCAGCCTATCCCACCTCACAGGGTTGTTGAGTGGATAAGATAAGGAGGGGTAAGATCATGCACCCCACAATGAATCATTGGAATTAAAAAGACAAGATAGAAATGTAACTAGCTAAATACATATTAATAACCCACATGTTTGATCACTGCTAATAATAATTCTCAAACATGTTTCTTAATAGGGTATGTTTGGAGGTGTTGGGGTGTGTATAAAATTAATGGTGTCTGGGTGTGAGGAAATGCCTGTGTATAACAGTTGCAGTTCTGCACCATGTACTTGTGTAGGTTTTGTGAGAGGATGATGTTGCCGAGTAGATGTGAGGCTGTCTTTTGTTGCTGACCAAAGGCAAGTATGGCAGTTGTGGAGAGACATACTGAGTGGAGGGAGAGAGGGAGAGAGTCAAGATGAATATTCTTAGATGGGCTTCAGTCAGTTCTGATTAGGCAGGGGTTCTAGCTTGGTGGAAAAGAACAGGTGGGAAATGGTAGCTAAGGTAAGACAGAGGACAGGTGGGAAGAGGGAGTCAGTGGTAGTCCGAGAAAAAGACATTTCCTGCTGGTTATAGACAGGACTAGGAGAAAGCATGAGAGAAAGTGAGTTCTTGCTCTGTAGCATAAATTTAGGTGGCTGGCGAAGACAGTGGAAGAGAGCAGGCGGCTGTGATAGGCCACCAGACTGTCCTAAGGTCTTTAGAGTTGTAAGTGGCAGAGTCCCTTAGGCACAGAAATATAAGCTTGTGCTATAAACAAGAAACCTCATAGGCAGCATTGCCCATGAAGAAGCAGTTTCCCTAGAGAGGGTGGCGATAGTAGGAAGAGGTAACCTATGCAGGGACTCTGGGCAGAAGCCTTGTGGTTTCAGGTTAGGCAATGATCTCTTGCTCCTCAGGGATGGAAGGGAAATTGAGGTTTGCACATCTTTTCTATTATTATTATTATTATTATTATTATTATTATTATTATTATTACTACTACTACTACTACTACTACTACTACTACTACTACTACATTTATATCCCACCTTTTTCATAAAGCAGCTTACATAATCCCCCTCCTCTTCATTTTATCTTTGCAGCAACCCTTGCATTGTTCTTTTAGCCCCCCAAACAGCCAAATGCTTTTCCCTCCAAGATTTCTTGTTCAAGTTATTCTCATTCCATCAATTATGTTGTTCTTCTGAATTTTTATTTGTTTTCCTTACACATCTCCTAAAGAAATTAAGCCCTCTGCCTTCTCCACCCCACAACATTTATTTCTGAACCAGGATACAAAGGTGCTGATCTTTCTTTGCTTTTTTGTCTTTAGCATCTGGTATTCAGAGATAAATTGGCTTTGCACATGGACTTTTGTTTAGCCATCATCTTGGTATTAGAAGGACCTGTTCTTAAGGATGAGGGAGAATTTAGTTTTGATGAGAATTTGCCAAAATTCATAAGGTTCTCCATATTCAGGACATTAAAAAAATAATCTTGGAGGAACTGAAACTGACAGGTTCATCCAGCCAGTCTTTGAATGCTGGATTTGAATCCTTATGTTTACAACCATGTTAGTAATGGAAGAGCAGTCTTGCATCTTCTTTTCTGGCAGGCTCCTCATTTTTAACAGGCTTCATGGCCCTCTCCAAGCTGGAAATAGCTGAATCTGTAGAATTTGGCTGGTGTGGGTGGAGCTCTCCTCCTCCAGTGGAAGTTTTGGATCGGGTGTGCTGATATGAATCTTTGTGAATTCTGATATGAACTGACCTGATCCATGCCACCCAGACTGGAATTTTTCTGTCCAGCACCTTTCAGATTTCCCAATATTCTGGCATCATTTGCTTTCAAAATACTTTATGCAACATGCATTTTGAAAGAATATATATTTAGAAATGCATATTTTGAGATACAAATTTAAATGTATATTTTCAGGCAGGGTGTTGGTTTCAATTACATCTTAATTCAGAAACAGGGTAGAAAAGAATTATGGGTGTACACATGCAGAAGTGATATGATACTGACCCAAAATATACTGACAATGCAATCTGATACATGCTTACTCAGAGATAAGTCCCACTGAGTTGCGTGAGGCTTACTCCCAAGAAAAGGATTACATCCTGGAGGTGATCTTCACATCCCCGTCCTCTGGTCATTGCACGTTTTGCTAGATGGGGTCTGCCCCAGTGCCTTCCAAGGTGGGGAGAAGAGGGATGTGAGAATCTCTGAATGGCCTGTAACCTAGCCTCTCCACTGATCCCTTGCCCACTGGGAGATCCAGTCCCTCCCTGAGATTGGTTTTTGGAGACCAAATGGCATGGTTCTTTCCATGGTGGATGTTGCGGAGTAGAGTCATGTCATATCGCCAACTGCCCCTTCAAAAGTCTGTCTCCAAGGTGGTAATTCCACTCTCATGTAGTTTCTAGGTGCTATAATATTTGTCCCTGAGGGGGGGGCTCCCATTGTCCAGACTTCTGGAAGGGGTGGCTGGGGCCCCAAAGTTTTTCTCTGATCAAGGCCTTGTACTCTGCACCAAAGCCCATCTGTGTGAATGCACAGAGGACCACTCAAAGAACAACAGTTACAGGGTAAGCAACCAGCCTTTTGTTCAGCCTCTTATCATAAGACTTAGTTTCTGTGCCCTCTATCGTCTTTGTTGCCCTCTTTTGGACTCTCTCCAGATTTTCAGCATCCTTTTTCAAACTGGATTGAATGCTGTATACCAGGTGAGGACTGTCTAAAGAAGAGTAAAGGGGAATAAGCACTTCTCTTTTTCTTGAAGTGACACCTCTATTTATGCATCCCAAAGTAGTGTTTGACCTTTTTGCAGCAGCATCACATTGCTAGCTCATATTTAGCCTGTTGTCTACAACAACTCCAAGATCTTTTTCAGTACTGTGGAAACAAGTGTTCCCCATCTTGTCTCGATGCAGTCGATTATTTATTTATTTATTTATTTGCCTAGGTGGAGAACTTGGCATTTGCCCTTGTTGAATTTCATTCTGTTGCTTTCCACCCAGCATTCAAGCTTGTCTAGGTTGCCTTGGAGTTTCTTTTTGTCTCCCAGAGTGTCTTCCACCCGGTTTTGTATCATCCACAAATTTAATTATTGTTTCCTGGACTTTTTCATAAAGCTCATTAATAAAGATTTTGAAGAATACTGGTCCTAGGACTGAGCCCTGTGGTATTCTACTCATAACCTCTCCCCAGGTTGAGGAGTTGCCTTTCATGACCTGTTTTGAAGCCAGTTGTGGATGCACCTAATAGTAGTTCTGTCATGCCCACATTTTGCTAATTTATTTCTTATGATATTGTGGGGCACTTTGTCAAAGGTTTGCTAAAGTCTAGGTAAATTGTGTCCACTGAATTTCCTTTGTCTATTTGGGTGGTAACCTGATAAAAAATGTGATTAGGTTAGGTTAGCATGACTTATTCATAAGAAATCAATCAGTAATAGAAGATATCTTTGCCTATTGGTAATGGATATCCTTGAGGAATTAGTTCTTTACAAATACTGATATAAACTTAACTGATTTACACATCCCAGTACTTCATTGATTTACACCTTGAAATTTCACATATCTCTAAGTTTTGTTTTGTAGTTCTTGACTCAAAAATGTACTAAAATGATTTAAACATGTGGGGTCTTTTGGAGAATGCATGTTTAGAAATACATACCTTGAAATTAAATACATTTCACAAAATAGATGCTTCTAGTATGTTCAGAAATTGATGTTCTGCAAGTTTTAAAACAACAGAAACCACAGATCAATACAAGGTTGATCTGACATGGACCAGAAATTAAGGGCTGATCCCTAACTGGAAGAAATGCAGTTTTACATTGCCAGCAGTTTAGGATGAAGACTGACTGTTTTCAGACAAGTTATGCATGTCATGAAATGTGCTATGTTGCATCTGACTATTTTTAAAGCAAAAATAGCCATGCCAAGACCAAAGTTCAGGATCATAGCTGGATCCTGCCATATTCATGACAAAAATCACTCCCTTCCCCTAGTTAGCACTTCTTGGAATTGGACAAGATTACAAGTATTTAATTGGCTTTTCCAATTTTAATAGAATTGTGGCTGGAAACTCTATTGTTTAACCATTCTATTTCAGTTTTTATAGTCTCTGGTTGTTATTTTCTTCTGAATGTTATGCAATTTTATTAAGTGATATGTTGATCTTTTTATTATTATTATATTTTTATTTTTATTATTATTGCATGCTACTTTGAGAGTCACTGAGTGATGAAGACACCATAAAAACAGGCCTTATTTCAAAAGTAAAACAATATGACATATAACTCTAGTTAAACTAAATGCAAAACAAATCCTGCCTGCAGCAGTCCCAAACCTGATTTGACCTGCCCCACTGCCATTGTCGTGTTTTAAATGCATTCATATTTGATATATTAATAACATTGGTTATAATTTGCAGTTCAGCCTTCGTGTCGGCTCCATTCTGTCTGATGAAGCATGTATCCCATCATTATAATTCTCAGCCATTTTCATCTTTCAGCAATGTTTTGCACAATCCTTCTTAGGCTTATGTTTAATTCAGACTCACATCTTGTTAGGTGTGATAGCTACTTTTATTTCTCTCTCTTTGCATTGGGTCCGGCTTCTGTCAGTGACCTGTATCATCTCTGATGCCACAAGAAGTGAGAACAACATGATGGGCATTCTTCCCCTTTTATTAAATAGCACTTTAGAATATTATGTGAAGTGCAGACCAAGCTGTAGGAATAGATTCTTCCTAGTAGATTTAAATGCATACATATTGTAGCACCCAATCCCACCATTAGCATTTTTCTGAAAGAAATAACAATGTGGGTTTCTCTAGGAAAAAGGCAACAACAGCTGGTTTCAAAATTAATTTTCAAATGAACAGAATCTGCAACAGGTACATAAATATGAGGTGAAGTAATTCTTGGCATTCTTTGTTTGATACAGTATCTGAAAAGTTAGAGGGAATGCACTTGAATCCAGGAACACAGCCCAGAGTATTTTATGATTTTTCCCCCCTGCAAACATTACAAACATGCCCTCCACCTGTAAGATCCCGTTATATGGCAGGTAACCAGGGAATAGTCAGTGCATTAAAATAAGATCTGCACATTGAATCTGGCAGAGCACAGCTGGTGCAGACATCAGCATGAGACTCAGAGCAACCTGGGAAAGGCATTTGAGTTCACATTAAACATTTTGTATGCTTGCTGGGTGGACAGGTGAGTCTGAACTTTGCAGATTTTTGCAAAGGTGAAAGCTGATGGTAGCAGGATTCTCTGCAAGCAGGCAGCCATATTCAAATAAGTGAAAAGACAAATAGGGCAAGTTTTGTTATTACAGTTATTGCATTTTTATATGACTGAATAGCTGAAGCTCTCTGAACGATTTACGAAGATTACACACAGTATAAAAAACATGGTTTCTCAGTAAAAGTTCCACGTTTTATGTCCTTGAAAAGCATCTTGCAGCCAGCCCCAGTGAGGCTGAGCCTGTGGAGGGTTAGAGGAAGAATTCTGACAGCTCTGGTACAGACCGTGAGTGCAGAAGGCCAGTGGGCATGGACTGCATCTCCATTCAGAGGTGGGGAATGCAGAATCAGGAAGCAAGGGAGGTCAGAGATGTATCCTTCAGTACCCTGGACAGGTCCCAGGGAGCAGACCACTTGTTTGGAGGCGGACCCGGGGCTCACCAAATCCTTACTCTTTGGGCCTGACTGCACTGTCCAGACTCTTTCCTCTTGCTGTGCAATGGAGAGCCATAAAGGGGCAGCTTTTGGGCCTGAGGCTGCCCCATTCCCTTGTCCCTTGTTGAGTGTGCTGTGTATGGTGGTAAGCAGTCTCAGAGGATCAGATCTGATTTGTCAGTTTGTGTGTTGGTGTCAGATCATCACAAAATGATCACTGAACAAAAAACACTGGAGATCAATGCAATGACTGTGTGCTTGCATAAAGTTAACATGCAATAGAGGTCATAGAGAGTGAACTTCATTTTCTGCATCTCTAGCTAAAATGAGTAAAATATATTTCTGGCTTGGCAAGTCCCTGGTTTCAGGATGGAGGCTTGGTATTAAAACTCTTGATGAAATGCATCAGAGGTCTATGCTACTTTCTGAAGTTCTGCTGGATAGCCCACCTGCCTGAGTCGGTGTCCAGATTACCATTAGTAATCTAGATAATCACATCACCACAGTCTTTTCTGCATGCTCCAAGTCCTTCCAGACTCCAACAAGGTTGGCACCCTACCCTCCAGGCAGAACACCATTGATAGGCCCTTTAATTACTGAGGGGTAGAGAGGCCGAAACATGCATGTTTTCATTAATAAGACAGCAAACACCATCTAGTGCCTTTGAATGTTTCTCAGATTTCTCAGTGAGATCCCAGTTGACCTCCAGGCCCCAACATCCTATCCAGCTTTCTATTCATTGTAATCCAGAAGTGCACACATGATGTATAAGCAGTTAATCTGAGAATGGTAAATTGCCATATCAGTGGCTGCAGAATATCCTTTCATGACTACAGAAATCCCTCAGGTGGTTCTGTGGATGCTGCAGGTCACATATTACTGCTCTCCATTGGAATCTACATCAAGAAGTATTACACATGGAAAATTTTGGACATCTGATCTAACTTTTACTGCAGGAGTAAATAATCCTTTTTATTCCAGCGGCAAAATTCCATTTAGAGAAACTTTGTGGAGTCTTGTTCCACTTGTAGGCAGGGCTGAGAGCAAAAGAAGTTAAAACAAAAGGCACAGCAACAGGACCCAAAAATCATTATAGGCTAGCTTAACCCTCATGCAGTGGTTGTAAAAAGTATACACGATTGTGTTTGTGTGGGATTGCACTATGCACACTAGGGTGGCAAAATGCTGCCACAAACAAATGTGTGCCTATGTTATCAGACATATACGGTAAACTCAAAATATTTGGAAAATACCACAAAATGTCAAGGTATAACTTCAGGTAATAAAATTTAAACAAAATAAAAAATATTGGTTATTGAGTACCTTGTGGGTGAAAAATAGCTTCTTAATAAGTTAAGAATAACCCCTTTGGTGCTCAATAGCCACTACACTTGTCTGTTTAGTTATTTTTTTTTAATAATAAAAAAGGGGGCAGTGGAAGCATATTGGGGGACAGTGGGCCCTGTGGGCTGCATATTGCCCAATTTCCAGAGGGTATGAAAAAGTCCTAGTTTCAGTGTCCACATGCAGATTGTACTATAATTCTTTACTTTTTGCCAAAGAAACTAATCGGTTTAAAAGTCTGGGACTGAAGCAACCAATCCTGTTGTTTTATGTCCATCCCATGTTAAACATCTATTTCTCCTTTGTGACTCAGCATTCATTTCTGTTCTAGCTAGTTGACTTGTAGGCACCATTTTTCTTGCATATTGGAAAGAACAGCCTGCTTTTCATTGATCACTACAGCTGTGTGTTGCCTTTGATTTGCATAGGATTAATTATGGGTGGAGACATACACATCACCACCAAATAGGCATCCCTGTGTGATACGCATTCCATTATGTGTGGCTTGTATTGCTAAGTGATTGCATTTAGCCTTTCACAGCCCTCACTGCACATTACCGGCTGCCACTGGCAACAACCTGGGGCAACACACATCACAATGATATCACAATGCAGGATACACATTACAGGATACATGTCTGGCAGGAGAGAACTTGACCCTGGAGTGTTCTTTTTGGGCTTACAATTTCATGTAATGTCGTAAGGGCCTTTTATGGAAGCCATGAAATATTTAATGTCTATGGTGGATTCCACCCATCTTATGGTAATTTAAAGGTAAAGGTTTCCCCTTGACGTTACGTCCAGTCATGCCTGACTCTAGGGGGCAGTGCTCATCTCCGTTTCCTAGCCGAGGGAGCCAGTGTTTGTCCACAGACAGTCTCCGTGGTCATGTGGTCAGTTTGACTAAACACCGAGGTTTAGTGTTTAGTCACGGAATGCTGTTACTTTCCCACCGAAGTGGTACCTTTTTATCTACTTGCATTTGCATTTTCGAACTGCAAGGTTGGCAGGAGCTGGGGTAGGAACTTACTCCGTCATGCAGGTTCAAACCGGCGACCTTTCAATCAACCAGCCCAGCAGCACAGCGGATTAAACCACTGCGCCACCTGCAGTCCCTTTATGGTAATTTAGGTAGGAACAAAAACCTAAATTCAACCATCATGGCAAAAGAAAGATGCATTAGTGGGTAGACTGAAGGCAGTACAATGGAGAAAAGTGCACACGCACGCACGCACGCACACACGAAAGAGAGAGAGAGAGAGAGAGAGAGAGAAAGGCAGTCAAATGTGAAACCCACAAGTGCAAGTGGCAAAGGATCAAAGGTGATGGGGTGTGTGGGAGGAAGGTGCTGCTGATCCTCCTAGACAGATGACGATGGAAAAATGCTGTTTTAACCAAACACCTGCTGCTTTTGATTAGAACTTCAAAATTGCAAACCCAAGTAAGTTAAAGCACTTTGCTCCACAGTTAAAGGGAATAAAGGAAGAAGCTAGTCCAAAGCATCAGGAGGTGGAAAAAGTCAAGGAGAATGGGGAATTGCTTTAATGAAACTGATCTGTGCATACTGGAGATGGAATATTGCTTATGTGTGGCTGGTTCCAATCTGATTTTAATTTATGCTTTCAAGCTTTTTAGTTGTCTTCTTGGATGCAAAGCCTCTCTCTTTTGCTCTCTCTTTCTCTCAGAGAGGATGGAGGGGGGTGTGGGATAAGCAAAAGGAGTTTTGGATAAGTTCCTAGCACTATATTTCATTCCTTTTCTTGGGTGTGTCTGGTTCTTGCATTTTACTTACTCAATCTTCCTGTAGCCTTTATGGGGAAGGAAAGATGATTGCTGACTTCTTTGCCATGCTCAGGACCAGCAAAGGTTTACAGCCCCAAGGACGTATGATACCGGCCCCTCTAGTTTGCTCACACGCACAACCCCATGCAACCTGAACCACCCGCTGCCTGGTTTAAGAGACTTGAGCGCCTCATCTTGCTTTGATATTTCCCAGCTCAGATGAGCTGAATATCACATGACAGGGATTGGCAACCAGCACTGGAAAGCCAGCACAATTGCTTGCCCTTCATTCCAAGTTGGTATTGATCAAATTGTCAGTCTGTAAATTTGCCTGAATGGGGTCCAAATGTGGAATTTATCCTGTTTTTGCTCCTGCCCAAATCCTAATGTGAAGTGTTCTTTTAACAATTTAAAATTAAAATAAACCAGATGATGGTGTGGAATGGGAGGCAGCAGGAGAATTACAGCAGCCTAACAGATGGGTAGTCCAGTCCTATGATGACACTTCAGCTATCCCAGCTACAGTTTAGCTCTGCAGGAGCTGAACTGGCCTCGGCTTCAAATGAGGCATAGCCATGCACACACCCCTCTTGGACATTTAGGGGTCAACCCTCCATCAGTTACTGCGCAATCTACAGGGTATTTTCTGGTGCTGCCGTATGTTGGCACTAGGGGCAGCTTTTCTGACTTTGGAAAAATGCATAAGGGTAAATGCATTACCGTTGCCTCCAGGACCTTCCCTATCCAGGAAAGTTCTTTGTGCCGCACAGTTAAGCTCAGTGAGGTTTCTAGTGGACTCGCTTTGCCTGCTGCCCTCTCCGTAGCAATTTGTGCTTCTTGAAATCAGGCTTAGAGTAGTGTCTTAGCACATGATGTATAAAAGCAGCATCCATGGGACTAATGTGGCACGATAGGTGGGTGGGAGTTGTTTTTGAGTTACCTTTTGAACCTGAAAGCATGCTGTCCTGTCATCATTGTCTCCCAGATTTTGCATGTCCTTAGTGGTACACAAGATCCATTACTTTGGAACCAAAATCCAGAGCTCCCCACTCCAGGGAGTCCTCTGACCAAGCAGAGCATGGCAGATGATGTAGCACATTCAGCAGTAGCAAATTCTGCTTTATTCTTGTAACCTTGATGGTGAGTTGATGATACGAAAGTGCATATGGTTGGGATTTTGTTGTTATCATAACACACTGGGAATGTTAAAACAATTGGAAAGTATGGAGTGATGAGGTGGGGAGGAGGATAGAAGTGTCAGGAATGTGCATGTAAGAAAATGCCTGTAGCTGTGTGCATGTTAAGTGCACACCACAAAAGAATGCAGTTGGCACTCTAGAGTTTCCCATCATCTTCTTTTAAAGATATTTTTATTGGTTTTCCAAGGGATTTTACATAACCTGTGAGAATGGCATTACTGTGACTCTTCAGACTCCTGAAAGCAACACAGTTAAATGCACAATAGTCTTGCATTTATTTACATCCAACGTTTATTCTAAAGAAGAATAAAAACATAACTTGAAAATAATAGTATGTGCCATTTCATTTCAGGGAAAAAAGTCTTCCTCATCAGGGGAGAAATCAAAGCTGCAAATGCTGTGACTTGGAGTAAATGTCAGATGACTTACTTTTGAATAGACATACATAGGATTGCATGTAAAAGAATTAGAAACTTAGCCTAACCCTAAGCATTCTCCAGCCTGTTGGCCTACAGATATGCTGGAGTTCAACACCCATCATTCCCAGCCAGCCAGAGCTACTAATGCAGTCTGGGTGCTTTTCATCTCCCACTGACATCAGAGAGAACCAAATAAGTCAGCCCAGGAATGGAAGAATCAGTGAGGCTTGAGCTTTTCAAGGTTTTTCAAATTCCATTTTGAGGCTTGTTTCCATGCCCTAATGGAAAGTTTTGTTGTCATTGCCGTTTGAACAGGAAAAGTATGCATTTTGGTGTGCGTTTCTAAAGTAGGCACTCAAATCTATATCCACCCACCCTTGACTAAAGTGTGAAAATGAACACAAAATGCATATGTTTCAAGTGCCTGTTGGACTAATTGACACATTTTGGGAACATGATCACATGCAAGTATAGCCTGAAAAATGTGTATGAGTTCAAGGCAAGTTCAATACATTTCAAATAATTTAAATGAAATTCTTGTACATCCCTAATAGAGCCCATCCACATGGATGATGGCTGTGGTCCTGTCCCTTCATATATGAATTGAGTCACAGGTGGAGGTGGGAATGCCTGTGTGGGAGCAAATGATGGGAAAGAGAAGCACCCCATTTTTAGGCAGCTTTCAGGCAGACATACATTTGATTGTGTATGTCTTCCCTGTAGCTTAGCATTCTATCTTACCTAGATACAATCTAACCTGTGTATTGGTCTTTAGTTTTATTTTTTATGATTTGTGTATGTCACTCTGAAATGTGTATTAAAATACTCATAGATGAAAATTGTTTATAAATACTCATAAATGAAAAAGGGGGAGAGCTTTTTGCAGGGCTGCGGCAGCAGTGGCTGCATCTCCTCCTCCTCCTCCTCCTCCTTGCTATTGTTGTTTTGTTCTGCATTTTCCCTTGCTTTCTGTTCATTTTTCTGGGGTTTTCGGGACTTTCACATCTCCAGCTACAATCATACTTGTGGAACTATGTTTCATAAACCAAGTGGGAAAGAGATCTAAATGTGATGTTTTGATCTGTGGTTGTAGTAACGGAAGATTTTGTTTTTAAATAATTGAGTGACAGATGTACTATCATTTGTAGAAAAGGAATTTACTGCAGAGCAGAGTGCCAGGTTAAAGGATGGACAGCTCACTAATCCCCATTTTTGCATGTTCCCCATAACATGACTGTCCCATCCTGTTTTCATGTGGACTTTTAGGAAATTCATCTTTTTAAAAGACTAAAAATTCACACAGATTCTCAATTTTTTTTTCATTAAAATGTTTTAGAAGAACCTTCAAAGTGATCCAAAAACTGAATTCCCTCTTCTGTTGCTTCGTGCAGAAATTAACTACTAAAGGGCTGGAAAGCATGACTCCTTTAGGAGGCGTTACAAGTGAGGCTGTGCAAAAAGCCCAGAAAGTGACAGGACTGGTGATCTGGCACTGGCCACAGGGAGATTGTACAGAAAAAAACTATGGCTACTGCCATGGGCCTATGAGGGCAGCTGTATTTTTTCCATATTATCTCCCCATTTGCCCACCAAGGATACTGAATGGGGAAGAGGCATGCTTGGCTCAAGACTCCATAGCAGCTGTCATTTCCCTCTGTAAGATCTCCCTGCAATTCTTGGCAGATTGTCCACCTTGTCACTCCTAGGGGGATCTGTGCAGCACCATTTGAAGCGTGCACAGCAAGAACTATGCTTTCTAGCATTGACAGCTAGTCTTTGTAAAACAACCAAACCATCAGCCCCAGGACCATCTTCTCTCATAAGAAATCCAGCAGAGGTGTGGATTCGAAAGTGGTCCTGCATCCAAATTGGGACCGGTCAGGGAAAAACAAAACAGGTGAATCCACTTTGAAATATGGACTCTCCAGATTCCTCTCTCATTTGTAGTTCAGTCTGATAATAGCCCCCAACTTGCAGTTCTCAAATTCCAAGCCTGAAAACTTCTCAGTCTATATATATGCCTATCTGACATCTGTACAGAAGGGCATGGTAGGATTATATGCCTGTTGATGGTTCTTGGTGCTTGCATGCACGCAGGCATGCACACACACAATCGTTTGGGAAAAGTGAGAATGGAAGGGCTTAGCAGGATAATATATGATTAAGATCTTCAAGTTGGGCCCTCCTACTTATTCCTCTCCCCAAGGAGGTTATGGGGGAGGTAGCAAGGAGAAGAGCCTTTTCTGTGGAGGCACCCCAATTATGGAACACTCTATTGCTGGAGATTCACCAGGCTCCTACCTTAAAGAGATTCAGGTGCCTGGCAAAAACTTCCCTTTTCTGGTGCACCTTTGGTACCATTTAGATTATTTACATCAGTGCATGGTATTATATGCACTGATTATTTACATCAGTGCATTATACATTATATTAATGTATATTTTTTTCTTTAATTATTGTTGCTTTATTTTGTTCATTTATTATGAGATTTTAATTAGCATGCTGTCGTTATTTGTTTTTCGGCGCCAGGCTAAGACCTTTTTATTTAAGCAACATTTTAAATGCTAAATACAATTGAATTTTATCTGGCCAGGGCGGCTTATTTTATAATGTGTGTTTTAATTAAGATTATTTTATATGGATTTTAACTTATTGTTTTATCTATGTTGTAAGCCGCCCCGAGGCTTTGGCGAATGGGGCGGCATAAAAATGTTTTAATAAATAAATAAAAAAAATAATGGGCAGCAATAATAATAATAATAATAATAATAATAATAATAATAATAATAAAAAATCGTAGTGCATGGGAAGGGCCATCACTCAATCATAGAGCAGGAAGTCCCATACGCTCTTCCTGGCATCGCCAATAAAAATTGTCAGGCTGAAGGTGATAGGAAAAACCGATGTGTGGGACTACAGAGCAGCATCCTCCCACCTTCAGATATTTGGGGCTTCAACTCCCAACATTCCTGATGATTGAAACATATTGCTGGGGTTCAAAGGAGCTGAAAGTCTGAAGTATCTGAAAGGACCCAGGTTTGGGAAGGCTGGAATAGACAACAGCCTGGTTTGTACATCATGCTCAACCATGTTGGGTTGTCATTGTGGCTGACTGCAGTGCGATCTGATCTCGGTGCAGCTTTTCCATTGTGGGTTGCTAATCACAAATAAACTTGCCTGAGAACCTTCAGGATGTCATGGGGTTCTTTAAGATGGCTTGTTCTTAGGGTGGCCTGTTGTGATGTTCTAACTAGGCAGAGTTGATTCGGCTTGGGTTGCTTGAAATGGTGAGGCAGCTATCTTGCTAGAGCACAACACAGAAAAAAGAAGCTTACACTAGTGGTCTCCCAAGTTCTGCTGCCATCTAACTTCCTCTTCTGCTCACAGTGCTGTCAGTGTCTGACCCTCGCCCATAGTACATGAACACTTGTCTATGTCCTTATGAACCTGGCAGCCCTTTATTGTGCATGGCCCCTTAAAATTGTGCAAATGGATTCACTGCAGTCCTGCACAAATGCATAAGTGTAGAAAATGGAAATAAGCTCCAAATGCTTCCATACTAATTGCATCTGCAGTTAAAGCTTCTAGTTTGGTCAAGCTACTCTTTTAGCCTTCACTGTCAAGGCAAATGCCGAAGTGGACATCAAATTTGACAGCGGGCATTTTGACTTGTTATGAGAGAGGAAGTTTGATATATTGCAAGATATATAGAGATTGTATCAATGTACTTAGATGCTATGCTTGCTTCTGTCATGGTAATAAAGTGTGGACTTGTAAATGTGCACACTTACGAAGGGCCTCAGTAATTAAAAACCAGATTTGGTCTAATTGGACCAGTGGTCTGACTTGACAAAATGGCACTTTATGTCATCTCCTTCCCAGGCTTATCCTTCCTTCAGCTGATCCTCCATGGCTCATTTCCATGTCTTTGGTGTTAACATACACAAAGAGGTTTCATGCGATTTGGAATTGTTTGGTAGCAAGCCCCTACCATCCTTCACGTAACTGGCAGCGGTGGCAGCGATGGTGAGAGTTGCTCACTGTGTCGATAATGTTGCACCACAAGGATTTTGATTCAGCTAGAGTTACATCCAGCGCAGCTTCTCATTTGGAAGGCCTGGAATTCCTGGAAAGGAATTACTGGGTTATGTCTCTTCAGTATTTATCAGTGCTTTGAATAACACAAATGCAACACCTGCACAGCTCTTAAAAGAGTGCATATGCACAACTGGACAATAATACACATAGCTGACAACACAGTAGTTTTATATCTGTGCTATTATATGAAGGATTAAAAAGAAATATAGGTGTGTTGTTCCTTTTACATTGCCCAGTTGGTAGTTTCCAGGCATAGGAAAAAAATGAAGTGAATCATCTGGGAAACCTGAATATTTTTTTAAAAATTCTAAATACACAGAGAGAGAGACCAGATTGACTTTTTCAAATACCTTCCACCTCTGAATTATCAGTGTATTTAATTGTGTGTTTGTGCATATATTTGTGCATGTGTTGAGTGTGGAAGTAATCTGGGCAACAAAAATGGCACCTGGGCTTTGGAAAAGGGCTGATACATGTCCCTGTCCTTGCTTTTGTTCTCTTTCACCTTAGAAATCTTGCCTAAAATTGCAAGGACTGTTTAGCCTTTTAAAAGAAAGAGTTCTGTAATCCTGTTCAGACTTCATATAGCAAAATGATGCTTCCATGGTCTTATCTGTCTTTTATATCTTATGTTTTAATGTGTTCTGTTTCCAAACTTTATGGCTTTCTTCGGCGCCTAGCAGAGAGGTGCCAAATAAACAAAATTTATTATGATGATGCAGTGGTCAAGTACTAGGGAAGATTTGGAGACAATTTGGTACTATAAGTATAACTGATAGAATGTTTATCTGAAGCCCCATGAAACCTTGGAGTGTGTATCTTACAAAAGTCAAAACACAAATATTAATGTGTATAACTTCAGTACAATAGAATGCAAGTGAATGGATTTTCTCCAATAAAAATAATATTCCAAATACTTTAAACAAGATTAGCTTGTTAAGATATAGCCTTCTGAATGGATTAGGGGTGCAATCCTGCCCATGTACAGACAGAAAAAAGATCCCAGCTGGGGAATGCAGGAAGCAGCAGGACTTTCTTCTGTCTAAACATGAATAGGCTTGCACCTTCAGTGATAGTCCCTCATGCCTCCTGGAGTATTAGAGACATTGGGAGTGTTTAGGAATGGGTCGATCCTATGTTCAGTTTCTCTTTTCTTTCCTAAATCTCAACCCTACTCCAATTATGAAGAACTTTTCAAATTTTGGGAAATTAGTATCACAAACAGAATTGACACAAAATTCTGTCCCATCTGTACCAGCCAACTCCAGTAGATCCAGTTATTCCCAGCATGGAGAAGACCATGATAGCTGCTTGCTCTACAGCTTTTTCTGAAGTGGAAATAATAATTAAACACTTACAGGACTGATTACACAGGGTGCAACGGCAGACCATTAAGAGCAAAGTACTCTACAGAATGAATCTGTCAGTTTTGGTTTCTCCTACATCCATCTTTTTTAACCTCAAGTTCTTGTTCTCCTATATAAGGAAAACTTTGTGAATTTTGATAGACTAAAACAGAATTTTCACCCACCCCTGAGCACGTGGTATCCATGCAGATTTGGGCAGAGCTTGTGGCATGAAGGTTAACTTTCTGAAATAGATCAGGGACTTTGTGCCTGCCCCAACCTGATTTAACTTGCCCACAGACACCTAGGTATAGTTTGTAAAATTCGGACTGTATTTTTCTCCATGCTCAGAATATTCTAAATGTTTGGTCCCATCAACCTCATACTTCCAAATGTCTGAGGGCCACCATATCCTGGAATGCATCCCTGGAGGGTTTGAAAGGGCCAGAGATATGCCACAAGATCCTCAGGGCGGGACTTGCTGTAGGCCACACTAGACCAGACCAAGTGAAGCATATTGTCAATGGACAATGTCTCTTTCCAGGGGAGTGCTGAATCAAGAATGTTCAGGTAGATGTTGTGCACGTGTCTCCTCAATCGACCATAGGCAGCCCGTGTGATCACACAGTTCTAGACAAGAAGGTATTTTTGTCCATTGCTGTGAAAGCAACAAAGAGTTCAGGACCATGAAAGTTAACGCATCATAAAACTGACTTGGCCCAGGAAGACGTGGGTCACATGCCTTTCCCATTGTGAAGCTCACTGGGGATAGGAACATTTGGTTGCACACAGTTCCTAGTGAAATTATTAGGACTTTGATGGGACTGAAGTGCAGCTAATATATAGCAAATTCCTGGGCATTTCTACTTAATAATTTCCACTGTTTTTATGGGCATTTCTTTCAGGTAAGTGTATGTATTGGATTGTGGCCAGCCTAATCAGTTTCATAAGGTCGTGATGAGAATAACATGACCAATGGACTTCTCGCCAGTGGACTTATGGCAAGGGTTGCACCTCACGAGGATGGGGAAAAGGTCCTTTGGAAATGGTCTAGCAAGCTTTGTCAGGAAGACTTTAAACTGAGCAGGGGGAGGGGGGTTCAGGCCCCCCAGAAACTTGTCCGCACTGGACAAGTGTGGCGAAGGGACCAGGGTGTTAGAGGTACTGCAGGGGCTGACAGGACTCCTACGAAGAGGGGTATCACCTGTTTAGAAAGGACAGGAAGGGAAAGAGGGGTGGGGGCGTAGCTTTATATGTCAGGGAACTGATAGATTGCAGTGAGATAGAATGCAGCGCAGATGGGGATCTGGTAGAGGCAGTCTGGGTGAAACTAAGGGGTTTTGACAGGGAGAAGGACCTGGCAGTGGGGGTATGTTATCGCCCTCCAGGTCAACTTGAGACCCTGGATGATGTCCTGACAGATCAGATTCTAAGGATATCTCAGGGGAGGAACACAGTAATTATGAGAGATTTCAATCTTCTGAATATTAGTTGGGAGACTCACTCAGTGGTGACAGCCAGGTCACGCCACTTCCTAGACGCTATAGAGGGAGGGTTTTTCACACAGACATTCTGAGGGGCGACAAGGAGTGGGGACATCCTTGACTTGGTTTTGTCCAACAGGGAGGAGCTGATAGATGAGGTACAGATTAGGGAAGATCTGGATGCGAATGATCACTCCATCCTTTGCTTTGAGATCAGGGTAATGCGGATGTGCAGCAGGTCGAGCATTAGAAGCTGGGACTTCAAGAGGGCCAACTTTGGCCAACTGAAGGCCAGACTGGGGAAAGTCTCCTGGGATAGGTTACTGGAAGGCAAGGTTCTTGAGGAGGGCTGGATGGCACTCAAAGGGGAGGTTTTGGAGGCACAAGCCTTGACTATACCTCTAGTCAGTAAGGCGAGGAGACGAAGGAGAGGGCCACCATGGATGCAAAAGGAGGTGGTTAGAGGGCTTAGGCACAAGAGGAACCTCCATAGGAAATGGGTACTGGGGCAAATAGACAAAAGGGTATACTGGGAGGAGGAGGCCCATTGCAGAAGGATTCTTCGCAAGGCTAAGGCTGATCATGAGCTGAGATTTGCAAAGAATATCAAGAGCAACAAAAAGTCTTTCAGCATGTAAATAGCATGAGGAAGGGGAGACAGGTAGTAAGACCCCTAAATAAGGAGGAAGGGGATCCAGTGACTGACGCAAGTGAACAGGCACAGATGCTAAATGACTGTTTTGTAGAAAAAACAATGGAAAGGCTCCTAATAGTGAGAGATCTAGTGATGCTAGATCGGGAAGGGAGGATGGCGGCCACACAACACGGCTTCCATAAAAACAGGTCCTGCCAGACAAACCTTGTGGAATTCTATGACAAGCTTTCAAGGTGGCTTAATGGAGGGAATGCAGTGGATGTGGTTTACCTGGATTTCAGCAAGGCCTATCACAGTGTCCCATGATATCCTGGTTGAGAAACTGAGGAGTTTTGGGATACACCAGTGCACTCTCCAATGGATTAGGGCATGGTTGACTGACCGAAAGCAGAGGGTAACCATTAGTGGGGAATCATCAGGATGGCAGCTAGTGACAAGCAGGGTCCCCCAGGGCTCTGTCCTGGGGCCAATCCTGTTTAATCTTTTCATCAGTGACATGAAAGAAGGGGTGAACAGTCTGCTGATCAATTTTGCAGACAATACTAAAACTGGGGCAGTGGCCACAACTGAGGAGGAAGTACTTCAGTTCCAAAAGGATCTGGGCAGACTATGGAAGTGGGCAGGAGACAAGAAGATGATGTTCAATGTGGATAAGTGCAAGGTCTTGCACTTGGGGCACAGGGATGGATGTCATAAATACAGGTTAGGGGAAAAGTGGCTGGAGAGCAACACTTGTGAAAGGGATCTTGGGGTACTGGTTGACTGCAGGCTAAACATGAGTTAGCAGTGTGATGCGGTAGTCAAGAGGGCGAATGCCAGCCTTGGTTGCATAGCCAGAAGCATGGCTTCTAGATCAAGAGAGGTATTACTACCACTCTATACAACTGGTGTGTCCACAACTGGAGTATTGTGTTCAGTTTTGGGCCCTTCATTACAGGAAAGGTATAGCCAGTTTAGAGTCAGTGCAGCGTAGGGCCACAAGGTTGGTAGCCGGTTTGCAGGGGATGCCATATGAGGCAAGACTGAGGGAACTGGGTCTCTTCAGCCTGGAGAAGAGGAGACTCAGAGGGGATTTGTTGGCAACATACAGGTATGTGAGGGGATGTCACACGGAAGTGGGTAGGGACCTGTTCTCCCTTGCAGAGGAGGGCAGGATGCGCTCTAACAGAGCAAAGCTCAGGGAACCAGGGTTCAATTTAGATGCCAGGAAGTACTTCCTGACAGTTAGGACTCCGAGGGTATGAAATGGGCTTCCACGGGAAGTGGTTGAGGCCCCATTGGTGAGGGTGTTCAAGGATAGGCTAGCCATGCACATGGTGGGCATGTCATGAGCGGAGCCGGCTGGAGCCGGGGGTCAGAATAGATGGCCTGGGAGGGCCCTTCTGACTTGTTCTGTTTCTATGTTTCTATGACCTTATGCAGCTCAATACAGAGCAGCATTAAATCTGGGAAGAGACAGCTTTGCTGTCTTATCCTTGTATTGATAACATCCAGTTATGCAACAACAATGCATTCTGCTTGGGCCACGCCTTTGGAAACTACTCAAACTACAGTTCATTCAAAATTCCACAGCTAAATGGCTGACCAGAAACGGACATTTTGCCCTTTTCGAATTAGTTTCACTGCTTTTCAGACTGTTTCTGAGCACATTTCAAAGTGTTATTTCAACTGTTCAGCCAACTCCAAGGTTGTTCTCCTAACACTCAGGCTCATCAATTTCTACAAATAGACACAGAAAAAAAGACAGATAGAAAGATAAATTTGCTAAGGCCGTTAGTGATCTTTCAGTCTGATGCCATTTTGTGAATACTGTTTGTTTGTTTGGTGGGGAGCTTTTGGACACATATTTTTATTGTGTTTTGTATTGTGTTGTAATGTCACTGTATCATTGTTTTAACTTAAGTTCTGCAAAATAGATTCCATTTTTTAAAAATGGCAAAGTGGTATATGCTCATTTGTGTCTGTGTGGGAGATGTATAAATGAAATGTTCTCTACTTGTTGAAAAACTTGACTTTCAAAGCCATGATTATTATAATAGTATGATTATTACATTTATATCTAGCCTTTTTTCTTTTTCAAAAAACCCCAAGGTAGGGTCTGTGGTCCTCCTCTTCTCCATCTTGTCTTGATAAAAACCCTGTGAAGCAGGTTTGGCTGAAAGGCAGCGATTGGCCAAAAGGCACCAAGTGAACCTCATGGGAACGTGGAGACTAGAACCTGGAACTCCCACCTCTTTGTCTAACACTCTGAGCACCATATCACGCTGGCTGCATGATCCTGTCTTGGGTTTTGCAGTAGCATTACTACTCTTGTCAACTTAGAAAACCTTCCGTTTTTGGCCCTGCTGCACATTTAATCACTACTGACGTAGAAACGGCTGCAACAATTATTCTGATCCAAATTGAGATTTTGGGGCTGGTTGTTAAGGTCTATTCAGTTAAGATGTGAGCATGTTATGTGGAGAGCCTGCGAATAGATGCATTTCCTGCTTCCCTTTTTCCCTTTTACCAAATCAGATTTATAATCTGTGTACAAAATGTCCTTCTGGAACTCCTGCTGGAAATAATGGAAGCAGAGTGGTAAACAGAAAACCCACAAAATTATTTCCACAGCCAGATAGCCAAGGCTGAATAGCTTTCCTCGTGGTCCTACTTTGGCAAATCCCTTGACTGATCTGAATATTGTGTGGCAGATGATAAAAAGATATGGAATTTGTATAATGTGCATCAGTTTGGAACACTCTATGAGCAAATATAAAAGGGGGATACAAAGCTTTCAGTAAGTGATCACCAAGGACTGTTTCTCATTTCACGTTACACATGCACACAAGCACTCATGTGATTTAATTCCTTTTATAAGCATAGATGAAAATATCTCGTTGGAATGGGAAAATACGACTAGTCTTGTACATACAATCTCTGGAATTGGCTCCACAATTTCATGGGTCTGGCCCAGAGTTCTGTTCACTGATCATTTGAACAAGAACCACTGTTTACTGGGAGGGAAGTGCTTTCTTCAGAAGTGTCAGGATCAGAGGCCGATTCACCTTGCAAGGGCCTGCAGAACCAGGAGCCCCCTGCAGGGGCTTGCAGGAAGCAGCTGGTGGCAATGAAAGAGCAGTATGAAAGGCTTCACTGCACTGCTGCTCTTCGCCACAGCAACATGAGCTGTCCTGGCAGCTACCTGGTGCTCTGCCTTACAGCATCACCTCATCCTCCCACCACCAGTTTGTTCCTGCTTCTGTCCTTGTATCCCACCTGAACCTGCCTTTCTGCACCCATCCTCCCTGACCTTGCCTTGCTCTGGAAAGTGTCTGTCCTCCTGGTACCTGACCTTTGGACTGTGTGCTTGCCTACACCTTCTTGTCTTGCCGGCTCTTGACCGCAGACTGTTCAAAGATGCCCCTCTTGCCTCTGGTCCTTCAAACCAGCTGCAACCCTCCACTCTGCATCTGCATCCTGGTCCCAGCGTCTTGTCGGTAGCTGCCTACAGCCCATGTCCCAGACCTTACAAGAAGATGCGTTTGTGATTTCTTCAGAAAACTTATTTTTGCTTACCAGCAAAAGGCAGGAAGAGAGTCTCCATCACCTTCATATTATGCATTATTGTTGGCTTCACCACAAGCCTGAACCTGCACACCCTTAACAGTGCATTTGGAAAAGACCACCTGGCAGAATTTACTTACCTGCAAGGAACCAAATTGAGCCAAATAGACTATCTCATGGCTTCAAAAACCTTGATTCCTTTTTTAGTGGACATGGACGTCACCCCAAAACTTTCAGTGATCATCTTCCAGTCTCATTGAATTGGAAAGCCCCACACCCCTACCCTGGAAGTACCACTCAATACTTACCTATGATACTGTTGGAGGGGGAAGCATATTGCCATATCAAATGGACTCCAAGAATGGACATGGAATTATGGGACTTACTTGCATCAGACAGTATGCAAAACATCAGGATATCTCTAATATCCAACTCCCAAACAACCAGCCTGGTGGAATTCTATCAGGAGTTAGCCCAAGAATTGAAACATGTTCTCAATCGGAAAGCAAGGATGTCTCAGCAATAGCACCACCCAGCCTCGAAGCCCCAGTTTGATAGGAAATGTGTTCAAGCAAAGAAAGCCTTACAGAACACTTATCAAAAGTACAAAATCAGCTCTGATCTGAAGGCAGCTCAAGATCTCCTTGAACAGAAAAAATCCTACAAACAGCTGTTGATACAAAAGGAAAAAGAGGCTTGGAAGAAGAACTCTGTGAAGTTAATTCAGGCAGCCAAAGCCAAGGATTCATCCATGTTCTGGTGGCTGATAAAGATCTCACCAACTTGTGGACCAACAATGCCAGACTACTACATGCACCCAAAGGTTTGGGACATGCATTTCCATGAGCTACACAAAGATCTTGATGGTGCTTGTGTGACCTGGAATACTGTGTTTGAAGGAGTTCTGCCTTGGCCCGCGGTCCTGATTTCAGAAATTTATGAACTAGCTGCCCAGATGAAAGTGGGCAAAGCCCTGGGAGAAGACCTGATTCTTCCAGAGGTGGTCAAAAACAACTTAGAACGCTGCAGTTCTAGTGTCACTGTTCTTATATATTGACATGAGCGGGCAGATTCCAGCAGATTAGGGCTCTGCCATCATTGTCCCCATATTCAAGAAGGAAAGATAGGTGACCCCGTAAATTATAGACCTATCATTCAATTAAGCATTATCAGTAAGCTATATGCCAGGCACCTATATGTGAAACTCAAAGTTTGGCAGGAACACAACATGATATTGGCGGAGGAGCAGGGCAACTTCAGGGAGGGTCACTCTTACCATAGATCAATGCTTGATGCTACAGTACCTCATTGGGAAATACATCTCAAGCAAAGTCACCTTGCTCTACACTGCCTTTATAGACCTCAAAGCAGCTTTTGATTCCATCGAGAGGGTCAAACTATGGAAGAAATTAGAGGCCTCCAACATTGATAGGTGCCTACTCCTACTTATTCAGTCCCTATATAGAGGCACCTCCCTCAAGGTCAAATGCAGTATGCATGGTCATCCCACAATTGCGGTTTAACACAAAAAGGGGTCAAGCAAGGCTGCATTCTTGCTCCACTCTTGTTCAATTTTTATATCAACTCATTGGTCAACCAGCTAAATCACATCAATCTTCATCCTCCCAAAATTGCAGGGAGGCATATAACTATACTACTATATGCAGATGATGCAGCTATTATTTCAAGGACTCCAATTGGGCTCACAAGAGCACTGCAGAAGCTGACTGAATATTGCAAGGAAGATCTGCCAATTAATTATCAAAAAATAAAAATCATGACCTTTGCAATAAGACCAAACACTTGATCATGGAAGATAAATCAAGCAGGTTTCCCAGTTCAAATATGTAGGTGTAGTCGTACAAGCAAATGGTTCCAGGAAGGCCCATGGCAAATATGTGGCATTAAACTCCCAGAGAAGCTCATCAGCCATAACACAGTTCATGAGATCTAAAGGTGACCATTACATCTCCCTAGCCCTCCAACTATATCAAGCAAAAGTACTATCTCAACTACTATATGGATCTCAATTGAGGCTTTTCTCAAATACCCAAGTACTAAATATGGGTTTTGAACAGGCAACGAAAACCATCAAGCAGCGTATCGCAGATTTTGAAAGACAAAGCAATCTCAATCTCTTATATGACTGATATTGTGTCAAAGTATTTATTAATCCAAGTGGGGTTTTAATATAGACAATCTTTTATGTATTTTCTTCTTTTTAAACTCTATGTTTATTGAATGGAGCTGGTCTTTGACTGCAATAAAGTTTTTATCTATCTATTTATCTACTGTTGCCTTGGTTGAAACCAGCCCAGCAGCACAGACTGCTGGTGCAACATTCCATGTTCATAGGACTGACCCAGACATTAATGTAGATCCCTCCATGTCTCATTACTCAACTACCCACAGCTGAATTTGTGAAAGTAATGCCTTTTGAAGTGGTGATGGGTGGTATTAAATCTCTAGTCCTGGCATTTCATCCTGTGATGCCTCATGCACTCATACACACATCATCGCTTGAGAAACATGTACACACATGAATTCACTCTTCTGTCTCAGGCAACTGAGAATAGGTTGCAGTGTGTGCAGTGGCGGGTTTGCATCACCATTTAATGGCTTTCTTCAGTACATTATGGTCTTGTCTTGGGACTGACTCAGCAGCTACAAAGTATTCCAACTAAAAAATTTTAAAAGTCAACTTATGTTGACTTCAACATTTAAAAAGTGGATGAGGTTAATCTGAGTTGGAGTGCTGATTATATCCAGCAGCAAAAGCTGCCAACATCGACAGTACATTCTCTCACCTACAACAGTTGGGTCTACCTCCTTCATCCTCTTTGTAGTTCCAAAGTTCTGCAGTTCTGTAGATGGAATACAGAAGGATCCACTAGGAAAATAGCGTGATGGTGGTGACAATGATGAGGTACAAAAACAGCTAGTTATGCCATCTGTGCAACTTTCCAGATGTTTAGGGGCAGAGGCTCAGGAAAGAGTTTGTGCAGACTGTCTTACTGTTTAGATAGTCTCTATATCCAAAGCAATGTCAGCCTAATCTACCTCATGGGTTTATTCTGATGATCAAAAGGAATGCTTCGAGTGTATTATTCTGAGCTCTTTGGAGAAAGGACAGGATGCAAACATGATCCCTTGATATATAAAATAATAGTTTTTTATAATCATTGCAACAGAGTTTCAGA
Source organism: Varanus komodoensis (assembly GCF_004798865.1). Taxonomy (NCBI): domain Eukaryota; kingdom Metazoa; phylum Chordata; class Lepidosauria; order Squamata; family Varanidae; genus Varanus; species Varanus komodoensis. The sequence goes on along the minus strand of NW_025335269.1, from coordinate 12,957,806 downwards.
TGTGTGTTCTAGCTTCCAATTATAGATTCTTCAGAAGGAAAAGCAAACTATTTATTATTGTTGTTGGATAAACACAATGGAAGTGTATAACATCTAACTCATGGGTAGGCAACCTGGTATCCTTAAGCCCCAGCCAGCATGTCCAGTGGTAAGGGCTTCTGGAGGCTGTGGTCCAAAGAATTTGGAGCACATCAAAGGATTACCTACCTCCGAATAAGAACCTTCCCCTCTCTATTGTCTAACCCTGCTCTAATTATAGTCACTCAAACTGTCCTGTTGGCAATAATAATAAGTGGACCTCCAATTCCCATCATGCTCCTCCTCCAAATGGGAACTCTCAGTTCACCAGAATACTTGAGGCAGGGTTTTTTTTCCTACATTAATACATGAAGATGACTGCTCTGTGTTATGTTTGGCCACTGTCTTCTGATCCTTTCATAACTAACATTTCTTTTATCACTATAAGAGGATATAATGTAGAAATTAACCATGACACTGACTTTTCATTTTCTGTTTTGGCAGGACCAGCTGTAAGGTACAGCCAGTTTCAAGTGTCTGAACCAAGACCACCTCCTCTTATTGGCCAGCACACAGTGGACATCCTGAAGAAGACTCTGGGTTATAAGGATGACACCATACAGGAACTTCTCAGCTCTGGAGTGATAACTCAGCATAAACTCATGTGAAAGAATTTGCTTATAGCTCTGATGTGGAAGAATCTTCCTTGAATACTGCTAGGAACTCTTTAATTCTCAGACCTAATAATGGAGATGTGATTAAATTCTTATTATTTTTGTTCAGAATCTAAAGCAGTGATGGCAAACCTTTTAGAGACCGAGTGCCCAAAGTGCAACCCAAAACCCACTTATTTATCGCAAAGTGCCAACACTGCAATAAAACTTGAATACTGAGGTTTTAGTTTAGAAAAAACAACTCACAGCCAGTTCAAGAAAATGTATATATATCCTTGGCAGCGCACTGACCGGCCATGTGAAAGCTCGGACAAGTTGCAGCTCATGACATCATCGCCTGGCGCTGCTACTCCTTTCCGAGCATGCGCATGGCCCCTATGTGCGCTGTCATCCAATGTCTGGCTGCTGGGGTGACTTGGCTCGCATGCCGACAGAGAGGGCTCTGTGTGCCCACTGTGGCATGCGTGCCATAGGTTTGCCACCACTGATCTAAAGCATTCCCAACACCAGAACATCAACCTACAGCATTTTTAAGTAATCCAGTTTTGCCACTTGAAAGTTACTACATTTTTTAAAGTTCAAATGCCAACTCCCTACATGGATAATTAGTTCCTTCCTATTTGAATTCCAGGTTTTTTTTCCTAATCACAATTGTAATAGCCCCAAATGTTAGCTTTCCATAAAGAAACATAAAAGGGACAGATCAGTATAACACTTTAATGCTACTGTCATAAAACTGCAATTAAAAAAACCTTAGTGTAAAATCAAGGTTAGGAACAAGCATGAACATTTTGCTAATTTCTTAGCTGAGATCGATAACATGGAGTAGCTATTTTAAAATAAATTTGTGTTGAGACAGAAAAAAGTTCTACAACTCATAGCATTCTGTGAAATTCTGGGTGTTGTAGGACTTCTTCTGTCTAAATGTGGATAGATTTGTATACTTAATGAAGTTTAACTTTAATTTACTAGCATTGCTTGTCAATACATTTTATTTCCATCCTATTACTCTTGGAGGCAATCCTCCATAGGTTGTTGCAATGAAGTTACTCTCTTGCATTTCTCTAGATGTGCAAAGAAATCACTGAAACCCAGTTGAATGTGTGAATGAACAATCCTGGTGATTTAGTTTAAGAAGTCCTTTCTGTTCTGCTGAGTTCTGTCTATTACATGCAAATCTTCAGTTTATGAACAGCATTAGCTCCCAGCAAGGATGGTTCTGAGTGTGAGTTAGGAGATCTGTTTTTTACTCACTTAAGAAACGTATGCAAATTAAGAGCTGACTTCTGTTACAATTTCTGAGTAAAATTCTAATTCTGTACCTATCCAGGTACAGCAGAAGAAGAAAATATTCAATGGAATAAATATGTCCATCCCTAGCTTTCCATCAATCTCAGAAAAGATTTGAAGATCAGGGAGAAGACTCCTAAGTTCTGCAAGAAGAAACCTGTTCCTATTCATTAAGACTTTTTCAGGTAGTGCTAGGTGAGCACACATATACCCCATTTCTGACTGGAAGCATCTTAAATTAATTAAGCTAATTCAGGGTGAGTTGGCTGTGATTCCAGTTCTCTCACTTAAGCTTGCTCCCCTTTACCCTCTAGTTGATGTAATCAAGATTTCAGAGGCTGAAAAGGACGTATCTCAAGCATCTCAGCACCAACAGGCAGTCCAAACAAGAAAGTCAATTACTACCAGGATTCCTGGAAAATCCAGTTTTGTCTGGTTCCCAGAGCAATAGACTAAGGGCAGAAACCTACACATGTTTAGACAAAAAAGTACTAAATTCCCATGCTGGTGTTTGTATGACTTTTGCCTGTCTAAACATTCATAGACTTGCATCCTTAAGTCATGAGGCATATGGATCTACCATGCCCAGGTTTCTCAGCAGCAGTGGAGAAATGTCCAGACTTTGGTCAGGGTATGCGCAAAGAAGCATGTTTCCTATTCTGAGTCAGGAGAAGCATATCAACCAAATGTTCCAAGCTGACAAAACTGATTTATGAATCAGCTAATTATGACCTGCAGCAGCATCAGTATGATCGACATCGGAAAATGAAATCCATCCTGAGTTTTGTTACCCCATTTTTCAATAGTGCTTTTCTCTGGAAACACATTGATGAATTTCAGGAGAACCAACTTCTATGCCAAGAGCTACTAATTGCATGAGTAAAGCTAGTAGAATCTAGGCCATAATTAACAGCACACGATACATGAAAGCAAAACCACTTTCTGTATACAAAGCAATATGGTATTTCTTCCCTCGCAGTGGGGGGAGGGCAAGCTCATTCCGTCTTGCAAGCATATAATTTAGATCAAAAGTACATCCTGAACAAGAAGATTCCAAAGTTTTTGTGTGCACTAAAGTGAAGCATTGCCCTCCTTCCCCTGAAACTAAATAAAACTAACCCAAACTGACACTCAACAAATAATGACCATATTTTACTGAAAAGATCGGAAACAGGCCTGCCATTATAAGTGGCCTGTCACTTTGTTTCCAGCTTAACAAACAACATCCTCCATGTTTGATTTGAACTTCACAACTATATAGTGCTTTCCAGGAAGGGATGCAGGGAAAAAGAAAAAGATATTACATAATTAAGTTTAAACGGGACTGCACTAGCGTTTGAAGTTCAATGGCAGGGGCTTCCTTTGCTAGCATATTTTATACGTCTTCATGGTCTCTCATTTTCAGATTTCCTACCCTACTAATCAATCTCTCTCTCTCTCTCTCTCTCTCTCTCTCTCTCTCTCTCTCTCTCT
>NW_025335269.1:12890715-12954251 GCF_004798865.1 Varanus komodoensis | reverse complement strand
TCTCTCTCTCTCTCTCTCTCTCTCTCTCTCTCTCTCTCTCTCTCTCTTTCTCTCTCTCTCTCTCACACACACACACACACACACACACACACACAAAATCTCTGTGTGTGTGTGTCTTGAATTGCGATTGCAGTAGCAGAGTAAATACTTTGTCCATATGCTAAATGCATCATGAGATTCTGGATGGAGAGATGCTTCTAAGCATCAAAGGTTTGGTGTGAATGCCAAAGGGATTGAGTAGGAACAAGCATTAGGAGTCAGGGATGTGGTTGGGAGGGGCAATTGCATAATTCACCTTTACTCCAAGAAGAACAGCCAAGATTAATGAAAGAAACAATGCCTGGAAGTCAGTTTTAGATTTTAAAAAATGATCTGGTCATAACTGGACACTGTTGATTCTTTCAAACAGTTCCTTTCAAAGTCATATTTGCAAATACATGTATTGTTTCTGCTTAATGAGGGCCATTTCTCATTTCTCAAGAACATAATATACAGTGTTACAATAAGATACAGTGGAACCATACCCCGTTTGGTTCAAGACCTGTGCAAGGGACCTTTTTAATAGGTTTCCAATCTAGGGCCATGAATGTCAGCTTATGCAAGTCAGAGTAGCCCTATTAGCTTAGTTTTTTGTTCCAGAATTTATTTGTTCTAATGCAAATACACAGAGATATGAAGTCCATTAATTCTTTTTTCAGCCAGAATACATGCGCAAACATACCTAATTTTCCTGACCTCACTGTTATAAAAGGGTTTCTTCAAACTCTTAAGTGCCTTATTGCCAACTTTCTCAGGAGCAAGTCAACTTTCCAAAGGTAAATCACAATGGGATTTACATTGTTGTGAGCACACTTAAAATCTCGGCCATCAAATCCTTTAAGAGACCTTTTACATGCAGCTGCTTAAGGCTACAAACCACCTAGCACTGAGCATTTCCACAAAGTTCTGTCCAGCACAAACAAGCCCATTAATGCTGATCCATGACAGCTACCGCAAGACTGTTTCCAAGTCAGTGAGGGGCAGCATGCTCAGGGTTTCCTCCAGCTAGCAAGGAACCATCACCACCATTGAGAAGAGCTGAGAGTCAAACTGAGGGCATAGTGGTGAGAGCGTTGGACTGGGACATCAGAGACCTCCATTGTACCCCCCACCCCACTCCCTTGGCCATGAAGCTCATTCAGAGACTTTGGGCCACTCATTGACTCTCAGCCTAACAGGGTTGTTGTGAAGATAAAATGGGAAGAGGATTATGTAAGCTGCCTTGCATTTCTTGCAGGAAATTGAGGTATAAATATAATAAAAAAATTAAGTATGGGTACGGATAATTGGGAGGCATGGAGCTCCCTCTATACTTTTATTTCAATTTACTCCAGAGTAAATGCCCTGGTCCCAAATCTGGACGGAGGCTATTGCACCCAGGGGGAGGCTCTTTACTTCTTCCTTCCCTTGCTGCAGAAAAGTGGGACATGGTTGAGAAGGGCCATTTTTTCCCCAGTGTGAAGCATTCCAAGTCAGACTCACTTGGCTGTTGGGCAGTATAAAAATGAAATAAATAGTAAATAGGTTGAAATCTCTCAGCAACTGAGGCTCAGCTTACCCAGGGAGGAAAATGAGGTTAGAATGACAGGAGAAAGCGGAGGTGGGGTGGGGGGCAGACAGAGGTGGAAAGAAGTGCTTCTTTTTTTTTATCTACTAACGTTTTACTGAAGAGTTTTCTGAACTCATAAATTCCCCAGCATTGCATCAACCAAAGCAGCTCCACAGAACCTGCAGAACCCAATGGGAAGACATTAAGACTACTTATATAATCTATGATGAGCATTTGTTCTCTCATAGATTGTCCTATTGCGATGCTCCTTGAGGACCAAATCTCCTCTGTAAAAAACACAGTAGTACAAAATTGTGACTTCTGAATAATGTCATACATCCAACATTTCAGATCCCAGAAGAGAAGACAAAAGGTTTGGATTTAAAAATTATGAGTTATTGTGTGTTCTGGAAACATCCTGAAATGGTATAGAATAATAATACACAGCATCCCCCAGAGAAGGAATTTAGTTACTTTAAAAATGGTTATTGTCACACAGAAGAGATGCATGCTCTGATTGCAGATTGCTGCCTCATACGTGCCCAGTCTAATTGTCTCAGACCCCAAATGTCATAAACCACAGTTTCCAAACCTTCCATTTACTGAAACTGAGTGTAACCTTCTCTGTTGCTTCATTGTGAAAGAGTTCCAGAAACTGGAAACCAAATATTACTAGAATCCCGTTGCACTTTTAACATGTGAAGATCCGGTTTTCTATTGCTGCAAGCCTTTTCCAAATATTTGAAGAATGCCAAAACATTCAGGATATATTTGTTTGTTTATTTCTGTACGTACGAGAAGTATTAAGTAGCCTTTTCACCTTGTAGTGCTGGTTTGATTGCCAAAGTGTGAAGCTGGCTTGGGAAACTATCATAAAGCTTTATGTAGCAGAGAGAGGCTAGCTAAGTGCTGAAAGAAAGTTGGCCCCACCTAAGAGTATGAGGGCCAGAATCAATGGGATGACCAATTTCTGCGATCAGAACTGTCTCTTTAAATTTTTGCACAATGCAGCTGTGTGAGGCAAGTGTGATTTGAATTGAAATGATGTGACTGGGCAAAGGGGGGTTTACATTCACTCCCTGGCCTGTTTCCCTGATGAAAATGGCTGCTGCAGAATGGTCAGAGCCTGTGCAAAGCTGGCAAAGCATGCTGGGCAATAATTTTTGTATAAGGAACACAAGAGCTCTGATGGATTAGAGCGAAGTCTATCTCATCTAATGTTATCTTCCCCTACCAGCCAAGCAGAAGCCCCTGTGACTCTCACAGTTTTTCTCCTAGTGTCTGGTACTCCAAGGCATGCTTCACCCAATCGTAGACCTAGCCTGTAGCCAACACAATGTGCAGCCACTGAAAGCCTTCCCTTCCAAGAATTTGTCTCTCCTTCCCCTTCTTTTGACAGGGATTTTGCAACTGCTAGTTTAAAGTTCATCTACAGTAGGCTCTGCCCTCAGCCTTCCTTCTTGGGAAAGTATTTGCCCAAAGGAGAAAGGAATGCAAATTCTGCCGGACTTTTCATCACTTGTTACTTTAAGAGGAGGCGAACCATTTCATCCCTATTTACCAAGCTGCTCTTTGCCTCCTTAAAGAAAACATGGGATGGGCAAATAAGTTTTCCTCAAAAGGGAAATAGCACTTTGGTGTGAATATGTCTGTGGATTTCCACACCAAGAAAGTCACACACATCAAATCTCACAAAAAGCCTGTGTGGCTAATCTTAGTCCAATTGAGGCAATATTATTTCAGCATAGTTGACATTTGCATTGTGCATTCACACATCATAGCATGCGCTGAACGTTGGATGTGTTCCGATGAAGACCACCTCAACAGCACGTAAGCAGTTCTGTAGTATAAGACATTTAGCTGTGTAACATTTGTCCTTTTTTTCTGCTTATGCCTGAAATCTGGGAAAGAGCTGTTTCTCAGTGGCAAGCAGTTGGTGGCAAGTTAGGATGGTGGGGGACCTGCAGCTGTGGCCAGGCACAGACCACTGCAACAGCTGAAAATATGAAAAGTGGCTTCTGGACTGGACTACTGTTCCAGCACTGATCTAGCATTGACATGAGAACTGTAATACTTCTCAGGCTGGTGTACATTAAAAGTCCTGGAGAAAATCAACCATGTTCCTAAGGTGTGCACACCAGTAGGGCTGAACTGTCTCCTGTTTGCTCTGCTGAAGGTGGGATTTCCAGAGCGGAGGGTGATTCTGAGGAAGCATTTCTTGAGAATGCCAACAAAGCCATTTGTGGGAGCTGAATCTCCTGTAAATATGGTCTTTGTGCTTGTTCCAGTTGAGCTAAGGAGTTCTCTTCAAAAGTTTCTACAGTAGTTAGACTGTCCAGAGAGAAAGTTTCTCCCATTTTCAGAATCCTTGATGTCAGAAATGGGGTTCCTTTGATATAAAATTATCGAGGACAAGGCCCTGGACCTCAACCATTTTTCACAGGAAAATAGGAAGTTCTCTAAGTGAAATACACCATATTAAAAAAAGTCTCTTATGTCTGTGACTCAAATTCGTAAAACATGTGGGTTTTTTAGAAGCAGGAACAAGCAAGTATTATTCACAAAATGGCTATTTGCATAGGGTTGGTTGGCTAATTATGTATGTCGGCCAAGGTAGAACCAGAAACAAGACCTCTAAATCCCATGGTAGCCAACACAGTGTGAATTATGAACATTCCCAATTCACGAATGATCTGCAAACCAAAAATTATTTGCTGATTGTGCAAATAGCTTAAAATAATGAATACATTGGAGAAGTCTACGATCTGGTCTCAATCAGTTCTCAAGCACCAAAAAGGTGAAACTTGCCAGATAAATATTATGTTACTAATTATTCACCTAGTTGTGTTTTACACTTGGGCTCTTTTTCAGATAGTGTTTCAAAATGATTTGCAAGGAATTCATTGTAAGTATCTCACTGGTCACAGAGTTTCCTGAAAGCTAGGTCAGAGGTTCAAAGGAGGACTGTGGAAACACTGAGGAAATGATTTAATGTTCGTAATGCTTTGCCGAGTTACCTAAAGAGGAAGAATTCAGGATAACTATCTAGCTGTCTGTAGTTGTAACTATAACTTTGACCTTTCCTGATGCAGTGGCTTGAGAATGCAGTAGCCTTTTCTTTGTAGTTGCTCTGACTCATATCAATGGTTATGTCCCTGTGCAGGACAGTAACCTGGAACATTCTAGAGCTAAACAGAGCTTTAGGAGGGAGCCCTGCAAACCTCCTTTGTGCATATCCCAGACGTGGCTCCTACTTGCATCTCAGTTCTTTTTGTCTGCTACACTAACTAGCAGCATCTGGAAGGTTTTCCTGCTTCACAGCTTACCAAAAATAGGAAATTCCTGTCACCTCTGAACAGAACTTCTGAACACTGAATAGAATGTCTTTCTTTCCTTCTTGGAGTCTTCCCACTATCTTTCTTTCTCCTCAGGCCATAATCTCAAAAAAACAAACCACAAAACACAAAAACAACCTGCTGTAGCAGATGAATACCAACAACTAATGGACCCTCAAACGGCTTACTGTGCCTTCAAGAGGCCCAGAGAGAGGTTTCTTGCTCCCACGGCAAGTCTTCACCAAGCAGGCAGGAGGAATAGAACAACACATCTTTGAGCCCTCTTTGAGAGCCAGAACTTTACATGGCAAACACAGGGTGATGGCCCCTTGCCCACCATTTGCTGAATCCCATCTCCACTCCATGTTACGGAGACGGGGTATCTGCCTGCACCATCAGGCACACCAGCCCATCCAGTATCAACACCTTTGCCCACCCACTTGGAACAACAGATCAAGACCAGCCCTACAGCATCTATGGTTGATAATGACCATAGACCAAGCTGAAATAAGCCACCCAGAAATAGCCACGTTCTGAGATCTAAGAACAAGAAGCAAAACAGAATGCACTGAGTAGAATCTGACACTGAGCATCAATTTGCTTTGCTCCCAGTCCATCCACCCATGCCTAACTTGATGTCACAAACAGCATGGCATCCAGCAGCACTGATCCTGGAAAAATGAGACATTCCATGTGATGGTAATTCCCCAGGTGATTTCCAGGGCATCAGCTCAGTATCAGGCAGTGAGTCAGCAGAATACTGTTCACTGGAGCCACATTATCCACCCCAGGACCAGTGTCCTGGAAATCTATAGATTTTCTTGGTGCAAATGATCACTGGAACTGTCATACTTTCCAGGGAGTTTCCTCCTTCAATGTTAAAGCATGCCACAGGACAGCCATAGTCTCTCCCACTACTACCAATCTGCTCTATACTACATCATTCTTTCACCACCTTCCGGAAGATAGCAAAATATTACAGTGATATATCAAACTGAAGCACACAGGTTAGCAAGCCAATGAATTAACACCACATGCTGTATGACTGACTGTGGTTCAAAATCCATGGCAGTCACCATGTGCCTTAGGAGACATGTCTGGCTTTGCTCTTCTGGCTTTCAGCAAGAAGCAAAGCCAAAAGCAGAAGACCTCCTCTTCAGTGGCGAGAAGTTATTCAGTGTTTCCATAGATCAACACACTAGACCAGTTGCAAAAAATGAAGGGATCAGGCCCTAAAATAGGAGTAGCCTCACAGTGATCAGCAACCCCCACTAACCATTCACACCAATACTCTTACAATACGACCCAAAGCTTCATCACTACAACAGACTAAAACCTTTCCTTCCAACCTGGGATAATATTACAAAAGGCAGTTGGGCAATTTCTATTTCCACCCAGCGATACCAAGTTGAAACAGCCCCTCAGGGATCTTCCGCTCCTTCCACCTCCACCCTGCCCTCCAAGAAGAAATTGGCACCCTTCCAAGCTAAGGCAAATGGAAAAGCTCCCCTCTATTTAAGGGACATCCAGCTTCTTCTCAAAATAATTCACAGTCCACAGAAAAGATGGAGTTTCTGCCCTATATTGGACCTTTGTGATATAAACTTTTACATATGCCAACATTTCTGAATGACTGTGCTTGCAAACACAATCTCCCTCCTACATCAAGGAGACTGGTTTGCAATGACATACCTTCAATATTTTTCACCACACCACACACCCTTGTCCTAGGCAGCATTTGTTTCAGTTCATGGTTCTCCTGTTTGGCATTGCTACATGGCTGGGATTTTTTTTACAATGCATGACAGTGGTTGCAGCCCACTTAAGGCTAAAAAGGACCATCATATTCTCTTACATCAGAGACTGGCTTTTTGGCAACCCTTCCCTCCAACAATTCTCAAGCAACCTTGCAAATGCTCAATCTCTCAGCTTTTTTTGTCAAAAATCCTACCATGCTGCATTTCAAACTCAACAATTTACTGGGGTGATCATTGATTTGGCTTGAGACCGAGCCTATCTTTCAAGAGCGGAAGGAGCAGATAACCTCCATTCTGTAGCAAAGCATCTCTCTACTGCTTCTATTGTTGGGTGGTCACAATCCAACCCTTCCTAGGATCAACTAAAGGCTATCATTACAATTGGATATGAGGCAAGATAATTAACATCTTACTTGCTTTTGGGACAGAAATGCAGAGTGCCCCGGACTGTGTTTGCTGCAGACTTGCCCTCCACGGGCCCAGAATTGTCCTTGTTTTTGTGGCCCAAATCTAGATGGGAAGGATGGACTGGCAGAGAGCTGCAAGGCACATTTATCAGTTAAGCACAGCTTGGGACCTGGATACCTAAAGGAACGCTTGCTCCCATATATGCCCTCCCACCCCTTGAGGTCAGCAGCAGATGCCCTTCTCCGGGAACCATCTGTGAATGACATCAGGAGGGTGAGTACCCGGAGGAGGGCTTTCTCTGCAGTGGTGCCCCATTTATGGAATGCGCTCCCCAGAGAGGTCCACCTGGTGCTGTCATTATTTGTTTTTTTGGCGCCAGGCTAAGACCTTTTTATTTAAAACTTATTTTAATTGTTTATTTATTTAACTAGGTGTTTTTTTTTTAAATTTTTAGCCGAGAATGCACTGAAGTTTTATTGAGGTTTTATTGCACTGGGGTTTTATTGTATTTGGGGTTTTATTGTATTGTTATTTATTGATGTTTTGTGAGCCGCCCCAAGGCTTTATTGCGATGGGGACAGCATAGAAATGTTATAAATAAATAAATAAATAAATAAATAAATAAATAAATAAATAAGACTTTTGTATGATCCTGGTTTCTGCAAATGTCCAGACTTCAAAGCTCATTGCTTTTCAAAAGTCCAACTGATGGACTTGACAACTCCACCTCCCCTAAGATTTTGGCTTCTACACTCTTGAATGATGGTGGTGGTCATGACAGACACACTTCCCTTTGGTTGGGAAGCCCAGAGGATTCTGATCTCACAAGGAATATTACTACACATCAGTCAGCTAGAACTACTTATGTTTGTCAAGGTCCTTCAGGCATCCAAACCCATGGCAGAAGATGAATCACCCACATTTCAATGGGCAACACCACAGTTATTTTCTACATAAGCAATCACAGATTGGTAGAGCTGGAAGGGCCCTGCAAGGCCATTGGGTCCAAGTCTCTATTCAATGTAAGATATCAAGTCCAAGCATCTGTCACAGATAGCTGCTCCAGTGAATGCCTCCAGTGTGGGAGAGCCCAGTCTTCTCTTCTTAAGTCTAAAGCTGTCCAATTCTTCCAGTCTCACCTCATAGGGTTTTATTTCCCATCCTCTTATCATCTTTATTGCCCTCCTCTAAACCCACCTGACAAAAACTTTTGTTTTTGGTGCACCTACGGCACTATTTAGACTATCTATATTGTTGGTACTTGTTTTCAATTTTTTATTAATTTATGTTTTTACTTGATTTTCTATATAGTGTGCTTTCTCTTGTTTATTTATTATGATATTTTATGTAATGTTATTAGTGACCATTTTTTTATTGTAAAGGCTGCCTTCTCCCACTTCCTGCTAATCATAGGAGTGATGCACAAAATCCATGATAACAGAGCTCAGTGCATTCAAATCATTCTTTGGTGACCCAGACAAATGTGACTCTGTCAGACTACACCTACTTCCACTTTCTCCAGACTTCCCCTCTAGGGCAACAGAATGATCAGACATCCACACATGCAGTTCCTAGGAGAACCCACTTCCCCTACTGGAGTGACATTTCATTCATCGGCTGTCTGGAGGGCACCAACATTTGATGTTTCTAGGATATTATCCTTCAGGAAATATACTCAGCCCTTTGCCAACCAGGATTAACTAGTATTCTCCTAAATGTCTTGCCATACACCTTGCTTACCAGTTTCCAGTGAAGAGCTTGAAAGGAAAGGAGAGGGGAGGGGAGGGGAGGGGAGGGGAGAGAGGTACTCCTCACATTTCTACTGGAGGGGAAACCAATTGAAGTGCCTTTTTCTTCAAGAAATGGCTGCGAGAACCTAAGAGCCAAACCAAGGGCATTCTGTTCATCCAGCATATCCCCTCACGGGTGCTTAGGAGAGTCTCACAAGTGTACAATAGCAGCATTTCATCAGGTAGATTTTCCAGATGAATATCCCCAGCAATCCCCAGCAGTATGCCTTGGAATATTCAAATGAATATCCCAAAGCATACTGCCTCCCATTCTGGAGGAACTAGTAACAGAGAGTCTTATCCCTATGAACTTATCTAATTCCCCTTTACCGTCCCTCAAAATATCATGAGCAATCCAAGTCCAGAGCTTAGCTAGGTGGTGTGTAGAAGTATTTAATTTTTATACTGAATTCCCCACTTTGCCATTTCATAGGATGACCCCAGCTTCTAGTATCCTGAAGAAAGGAGAAAAACTTCTCTCTATCCATTGAAGGATAGCTACTCATGTTGGAATTGTACAAAAAATAGTCTACCATTCAAAGTTTGGACCAAAGATGGGCATTTTGCTGGCCTCAAAATGCACAGGGTTTTTTTAGGAAGCTGGCCGTTGAGTACCTTTTTGTAATCTGAAGTACCTTTTTCTTTGTCTTTGCCAGGTTGCTGTAGTAGCGCCTCTTTTCTCTTTCAGTCTTCTGTAAGCTTTCCAAGGGCTGACACATATGCCGAAAATAAGCAAGGCGAGACGAAAGTACAGGATGAGGAGCTAGTAATCAGATCCATGGGGAAGCTGCAAAGCAATAAATGAAAAAGGAGGGGAAGGCCAAATTTGGCTGCCTGGCTTGGCCTTTCCTGGCCTGGCTTGGCCTTTATACTCCACCCTGTCCTAGAAGAGATTCAGAAGACTGGGGACTATCATTTTCTATAGCTGTGCCATTCTGTATAGCTATTTAAATGCCTAAACTTATGTGCACGTTGTGCGTGCTCACGTTTGATTTAGCACAATTCCACCCTGCAAGGTTTTCTTGTTGGGAGTACGAAATCTGAGGATTTGGAAGAGCTTAAAGAGGAGCATATTTTGTGGTTATTGTTTTTGTGATGAGTCCAATACAAACCACTTTAGAAAAGCTCCATTTTCTGCAGTTCAAATCCACTTGTGTACAGTAGATGTTTTCAGAACAGTTGATGGGATGGGCTATCCAGTTGGGATATCTGCAAGGATTATGGTTTAGCCTATTTTATCTTTATTTACACACAGACACACACACACACACGTAACATTTGTATTAGAGAGATGCAGATTAGCAAAACTCAACTCACAGAAATTCTGAAAAGTCCTCCTCAAAGTCAATCTCCACACGTCTGTATCAGGTTGCAAGCTTTTTGTGCGGTTCTGTTCATGCAAACATTCTGGCAAACATATACAGAGCCATTGTGTGCATTTTTGAAATGTGCTTATTTTTTCTTCCATAGATGACACTGTGCTTGTGTGCATTTTTCAAAGTATGTATCTTAGGCAGATTTTTCAAAAGAAAATGTTCCTAAAAGTCACATCACAAGCTCCAAAATGCACAGATTATGGCCACAAATTCCATCTGAATGATATACAATTCTTGCGGTGGCGGGTGGGGTGGCAGTAGGATACATATTGGGCAAAACTGAACTGAAATTAATTGATCATATATTGCTAGTTTTTATCCCACCTTTTCTCCTGAAATGATTTTGCACCCTTTTTATTTTTGGTTAGGCTGGTCCAAGATCATCCAGTGAGCTTTGTAGCTGTAGATGGTTCTGAACACGCGTCTTCCCCTTCCCCAGTTTCCATTATCAGACAGCAGTTTGTCAAGGGAGAAAATACGATTTACAATTAGTGCTGAAGTGTGTGTTTCTTGCTACTCTTTTAATCCTACCAAAATAGAGTTGCTATAACTCAGTTGTCTTAGCTCAGTGACAAAATTTGTCCCATATTAACAGTACAGAGCCCACGTCTATTTGGTGCGAAGCAGAATAGGATGCTTGCTTTCAGTGGAAAGTGGACCCATTTCTTTCTGGAAGAAACTTCTGGGCTGCTTTTCTTCTGCCCTTGCACAGTCAGTCCTTTGCGAGATGGTTTATGCTGCCTCGCGCTGACGACACTGCATTCCCACTGTTTGCTTTCCTATGGCGATCGCTGAAGAATGCTGAGCAACTACTGGGGTGCTTGCCAGCTTGACTGTGCAAGGTTGCCCTTAACCTCTCCCTCTTTGTTTCCTGGCGTTCCTCTGGCAGCAGCCGTCCTAGGAATTAACTTTCCATCCAAAAAAAGAGGGCATTCGTTTCCTCTAGCAATGCCACGACCAAGTCCAAATGCAAGCAACTGGGAATTTAACCAGGAACCCAGCTCCACCGCATGAGAAAGAAGGCTTCAAACACAAACCCGATTGTGCATTGACGCTTGTTAAATGACCACAGCGTAGGAAAGAAGCCAAGATGGGGTAGGCGGGGGGTTCATGACTCAGGACATTGCTGCAGTCCTGAGGATAAATGCCCCGTGTCAGTGTGTTACCATACGCAAGGTTTAGGAAGCACAGCATTGTTGGTTGTGACCCAGACGCAGAGCAGAGCCTCTACAAAAAACCCAGACCAGATGCTTATACTGATTGCTAGGACTTTAACTGCACTTTGATTTTGATCAGAATTTGTCGAAATTTGCAAGCTTTCTGTGCATTTGGGAGAAAAAGAACTTGAGATTTAAAAGATCTGAATCAGGGATGAACTGAAATGGCCAGGCTCAGAGCTTCAAGTTAAGAGCCTGGATTGGAATTCCCCTGTGTATCCCACAGGGTTCGTACTAGATTAGGATTGCTGCCTCTTTTTCCCCACCCGGCTACTCCTTCATGGCAGGCAGGTACACAGTGACCATCTTCATACTTGGTTGTTGCAGGCGGGTGAGGATGTCATGTTAATTCAGTTTTTATAAGAGTTATCCAAAATTCACAAGAGTCGTGACCTTCAGAAGTGAAAGAAGTTGACCATTAAAAAGTGAATATGGGAGAAAGAGTCTCTGATCGATTCACACATTCCTAGCTGTTTATTAGCTGGCTGGAAAATGCTGTGTGTTTTCACAATTCTGTTCCTTTATTATTTGTTTTTGATTTAAAAACCTATGAAAACAGGAATATATTGGATTTGCAAAGGTGGGCAAATTCATGTTTTAGGGTGGTTTTCTTTTAACTACCATTCATCTTTTAGGAAAAATTGCAATCATTCACCTTTTCTGAGAAGCCATTTAGGGTCTTTTTCTTCTTAGGGTCTTGTGGCTACAGCAACAAAGCAGAGTTTGCTTCTGCCATCTGCAGCCTCATCATGTGCCACTCTCTGGGTGGCCAATTGTGTCCTCCTTGGCTGAGGAGCCCTGGATTTTGGCCCCAGGGCTCAGCCCCAATTATACAACTGTGCTCACCCTTTTCACAACCCTTTGAGATAGCTCTCCATGCAGAACTGAAGAGCCCATTAGACCAGAGCTATAAGAAGTGCTGGAGCCGGTGGGAAGGCTGAAGCTAATTTTGGTGGGGATTTGAATCAGATTCTCTAACCAGTGGAAGACAGACTTAGAGAAACATTTGCATCAGCTGCAGAAAGCTGAATGCTGTCCCTCTGCTACCAGATCTTGTCTTAGCAAGCCAGCAAAACATCACTCATCTTGAATGTGCTGCCTGAAACAAAGAGAAAGGTCCTCGTTCTTTGTGTATTGCAGTATTTGAACCATTTCCCTGCAAAGTTCCTATAAGAATTTCACAACTCTTACATTTTGGTGGCTCTACAGTAAACCTTTTTGTCCAGAGCTCATACCCCACCCACTCCCTAAATTGTTTTATAGTCTATCTGAATACTCAGATTTATTGTTGTTGTGGTTATTATTTTTGCTTCAAAATAGTTGTGTTATGCTATGCTAATGCCCAGCATTAGGATGTATAGTACAAATTTGAGGGTGCACAATCAAGTGGATATGTGGATACAATACATGGAATTAAAGGATTTGGCTGTTTCCAGACTTTATAACTGATGTTATTTAAAACTTCCTCTTGCCTTTAAATAAATGAAGACTTGGTTTTATAATTCTGAGTCATTGGTGGTTGTATTTTACTCCTCTACACAATATTGGTTATTATAGTTATTTAGTGCCTCTAACAAATGCATAAATAACATCTGTCTCAAGAGGTCAGGTCACTTTGCCTATAGCAGGATGATAATATACTGCTCCCTCTCCTGCCCTCCCTCCCTTTTGCTTGCTTTCCGGTGAAAGATGCAGCTTGTGCTGCAGCACATCCATCCACTCAACTGCTTAAAGTATTAAGCTGTTTAAGCTATGACTAACTCCTTCCTTTTCAGCAAATGGCAGCTCTGTCTTCGATGGGATCTTGCGAGTCTTTTTCAGACAATACGTTAAAGAAAACACTTTGTTTGCTTTATATCCCTCCAGATCTTTTTGGTGCCCTCATTTTGTAAAGCCTTGAGAACTGTTTGGTTCAGGTAAGAACAGCACGTGGGAGAATAAACTGATCGATTTATTTCCCACTCTTCTTTCAAGGAAATCAAAGTAACCTCCATGGTTTTCCCCACTCCACCTCCCCCCACAACGAAACCCCCGTGCAGTGGAACAGAGTGGCAGGCACAGGTCAACTTTTGTCCTTTATGGACAGCACAAGTCAGTCCACCCAGTGAAGTAGGGGCAAAGAAGACCTACTTGCTTCGGACAATGATGCCCGAGCTGCTTCCATCCTCATGCCAAGAAAAGGGATGCGCAAAAGAATGTCCTCCCATGTTTTCTCCTCGCAATATGGGAAAACTGCTGGGTTGGCAACCCTTCTTTGCTCAAGAGGCGATAGGCATCTTGAGATGACTGGCAACCCAGGGGAAGTATGCACGATGCTGAAACGGCGAATACGTCTCCTCTCCACATTTTTCCTGTAGGGCATGAACCAGGGCACATGGAGCAGACCGAGTGGAAGGCACAGGTTAAATCAAGGTGAAAGTGATCACGATCTTTCTCATTTTACTGGCCTAGTGATCCAGAGCAGGTCCTGCCTTTGGGCAAACTGGGTTTGTCGCTTCTCTTCTGCTTTGTAGTTTTCTGGTCTTGTTGCCATCATGAAGAAGAGTAAGTTAGAATTTTCATCTGTTCCTCTCTAGATAGTTATGATTGTGTGATTGTCCATGCCACTGAGATCATGGTCAGAACTGGGACCCTTGTGCTGCTGTTAACCTTGCAATAGCAGCCTCAAACACAACAAACCTCTAACATAGCCATAGGTTGGCCTCATACATCTATATTAAATTTTGGCCTTTTATGAGTGCAGAGCTGGGCATGACAAATGAGAACATTGTCAAAACCCTGCAAATTGATTTCATCACTGCAATGTGATTGAATGTTATCCATCTGCTTCTCTCCTTTATTTTGAAATTTCCTAGCATCACTATGACAAAAAAAAATTCTAGCTATATTCGACCCTAAAGAAACTATTTTGGCTTGTACATCTAAGTGTATCTATAAAAACTTACCTAAACGGATCTCCATTTCAGATGGATTATTAGACTTCTCCAACTAAAACAGCAAACAGACTTTTGACATTAATTCCACGAGGAAAAGGAGTGTAAAAAGAAGCCTGACCTTCAGACATTTACTCATTCCTCCACTGTCTCACTCTGTGCGAAGATTACATTGTTCCTCCACAGGAAGGAATGGTCTGCGGGTGAGTGACTAGGTATTTTCCATCCTTGAAAGATTTGTAGACTGCTTTGCTGATTGGCTCACTGGTGTCATTCCCATTGTGCGCTGATTATGGAAATGATACATATCCCTTCTGTTACCGATTAGAATAAGCATTTTTTAGGAGACGTCTCAAAAATGTTTTTTTCTGGGAAGTTCACCTTAAAGGCCTTGGACAGTTTGGAACTGTTTGCTCAATCTGCACTGTCTCTTGCTCTGTGTGGGTTCCCACCCCCATTCTTTCTTCTAGTTACGTAAAGCTCAGCTACCCAAATATAGCACTGTACAGCAGGCTGTTCTTGTTGTCTGTCTCGGACTGCAAGATCAGAGGGCCAGGCTACCAAGCATCTGGCATGCACTGCACTGGCTGAGGGGGACCAGTCTCAAGCCTGGCCAAGAGAGTGTCATTCAGGCATCGGAACATGTGGCAGAACATGGACTTTGCATGTAGAGGAGCCTAGGTGCCATCCTCAGCATTGCCAGGAGGAAAAATGGAATTAGGTGGTGGTCCGTGGGGAATACCTTGGCCTGACATCCCCGTGAGCGGCTGCCAGCCAGAATAGACCAGACTGGACAAATTGCCTGATCTGTTGGAAGGCATCTCTCTGGGTCCCTTGCTTAGCTGTGCAGAATTGATTTTTTGGTTTTCGGGAGGAGAAGGGCTGAATTGCCAGCCTTTGGTGGCTGCTATAAGGTTAGGCAGGGCTCTAAAGGGCTAGGCAAACT
The DNA here is from genome assembly GCF_004798865.1 of Varanus komodoensis. NCBI lineage: Eukaryota > Metazoa > Chordata > Lepidosauria > Squamata > Varanidae > Varanus > Varanus komodoensis. The sequence goes on along the minus strand of NW_025335269.1, from coordinate 12,938,901 downwards.
TTGGGGCAATTTGTCTTAGGTACTCCCCACAAATGGCTTCCACGGGAATTGTGGCTGGTCACAAGAAACCAGGCCAAACAAGTGAGTGCAAGGCAGAGGTGGGGACTGTGCCCCAAATTCCTGTGAACTCGCATTTCCAATGCCAGCAGGAACCTGTTCCACAAAAAATACATTATTTTTCTCTCCCACACCTCTGACAGGCAACTCATCCCACCTGTATCTTTTTCTCTTTCACTTTGGGCCACCATACGCATTCTCTCTCCTCTGCTGGGTCCTTTTCGCCTTACCTCAATTCACACCTTCCCTTCTTTTCACTAGAAGTACACAAAACAATGTCTCTGGTGGCGCCAAACTGTCCTGCTGGCTTCCTGCTGGATTCCCTCCCTGCTGGCTTCCTTGCTCTCCTTTCAAAACTGCACGTAATTCATGTTGCAGAACCTCATGCCTGGGGGACAAAATAGCCATGCTGGGGTCCCTAGCCAGTCCTCCAGGATTTTGCAGATGGTGACGTCTCCTCCTCTTGGCCTTTGAATGTTTGGTGGTTTCCTGGTTTTTGTGTGGCTTTCCCCCATCCTAAAATCCTGAGATGCCTCTCTTTAGGCTTTGTTACTTTCAGGAAGGGTTTTAGGCAAACTATGTTGGTCGTTTTGGTATTTTCGTTCCTTTTGCCTATCCCAGGATGTGGCCCTCGAAAGCTTCAGCCTTTGGGCTGAAGGAGGTCAAGACCTGCTGCTTTACAGTTTACCACTCTCTGAAGCTGTGTACCTTCAGGGGTGCCTCCTTGCTAGGACTTGGTCATGGAGAGTGGTCTTTAAGTGGGCCAGCATTTGTGGGGTAATGCAGTAGTCCAGAGCAAAGAAACAGGAAGATCTGACTGAGAGGCAAGCCAGAAGTCAGGACTGAAAACTAGGAACCAAAGGACAGGTTGCGAGGCAGGTTCAAAGAGCAACCATCATCCCCATCACTTCTCAGGGGGTTTTGGAGGGGTCAGGGCCTGGCCTGGTGGCACCACTAGGAGTAGACATTGAATTTTGCTTAATTAAGAATCCAATGCACATATAGATAGCTGTCTTCTAGTAATTCCAAGCCAAGTAAGTTTAACACCCTCTTGTCAGGGGTGTTCGCAGATCTCTAGTTTTGTCAAATTCTGCCTCCCAGTTATGAGCCTGCACAGTCAAAGCAGTAGAGGTAGCCTGGATCTCAGCGGGGTGCTGGGCCTCCTTGGGAAATTGGCACCAGGAGTGAAGTGTTTCCATTCCATCAGAGGAATGTGTGTGAACTCTACTCCAGTCACTGCAGGAGAGTGTTTGAAGAGGATTTTTGGTGCCCAGATAGCACTGGATGTGTGTGAGTCTGCCATAATTCCCTGCTCTGGCCTCTATACTGGCTGTCACAGTTGGTTAGACTGAGTCAGTGTTCAACCCACCGCTGTGCTGCTGAATTTTGTTTAAGTGATATTATTCTGGCACCCCCCATATGAATAAATCAGAGCTTTTGGACTGGAGGCAGAGCAAAAAGCAAGCTGAAAACCAGCGGTGATATTCCAAGCTGTGAAGTCGCAATGTGGCACGGGGGGAATCCTCCATCCCTGAGCACTGGTGGCACAGGAAGTCCCTCTGAAGATTTCGTGAAGAAGCCAAATGGAGTCTTTTTTCGTTCCTCCCTGGAGAATTAATATATTTCATCTGAGTTCTGTTTCCTGTGAGAAAAAACGCACACTTATAGAGGGAGCAGTGGGAGTCTGCGAGGGAAATTGCTTCTCAGAGTAGACTTTGGTACCAGCGCAAAGAACTTCTTATTATGGGATGCAGTCCTATCACCACTGTGGCAGATACCTGCCAGCCTCAGATCTAGGGTGTTTATGGCAGGAGCAAGGCATGGTAGTGGCAAGCTCCACCACATCTCAGCCCTCAACTTTTTTCAGCTGTCTAGACGTAGCACCAGGAAAGGAGGCTAGGGCATGAACTGGATTCAGTGTGACTCTGCAGCCCTGCCCACCCCCTGGTTTGCCCCATGTTTCTCCTCTGAGGCCTGGTTGTGATCTCAAGGTAGGAGAGATCTTTCTGCACTGGCCATGAGAGGGTAAGGCAGGGGCTTGGTCTCTGGAGCTGGATCTTGGAACTGGGACTCTGAAGAATCCTGTGACCTCCCAGACAATGCAAGGAGGCCATCAGATTCTTGCTTAGCTATTAGTTTTCTTGGAATAGTACAGTAAGCCTATTTGAGATGCTACAAATGTGGTGACAACCAGCAGAGTGAAACATAGTACATGAAGTAGATATATTTCCATGTCCCCTTGACCTACTTATAGCTACATCCTTGGGAAACATAGTGTCAATTAATTAATTAATTGATCGTTGCGAAGATTGATGAATTGATCTTTGAGAAAAAGTCAGGTATGTGTGTGTGTTGTTTCCTCTTCTTGCTTAGACATGCTTTGATGTCTCTAAAACTGAATGAAACAGCATTGCATAGAAATGTAAGAATTGCTGCAATGCAGCTGAGGGGGTTTAGGATGCTAATGTTAAGAATTTCGCATACTAAAATAAAAAATCCATCAGGACAATGGAATCCTAAGACTGGTTTTAAAGCTACAGTTTCTTAAATTAATCATATTCATCACTGATCTTTAGGCTTGGTTGCTTGAGCATGCTGGAACATACAGTAGAATGAGAAACTAAACTTTTTAGTGGTTCACACCAGCATGTTCAGCATTCAGTGGTTTCATATGGATGTCACGCCAAACAATGGCTTTGAACCAGCTTAGGCAAGTCTGGGGCTAATGCACTCTTCTGTTCATCTCTTCTTCCTGCGTGGCCAGGCTTAGTTAGCATATGACACAAGCTGCGGTTTCTGCTAACCATTGTTTGTTTAAACAAGCCAGTGGGTGACACATCAAACCACAATTAAGGACAAGTGGAATCAAATTTTTCCAGATGCCTCCTCCTGGCTGAGAGGGATGAGGGAAGGGAACATGAGAACCAAGGCTCATTCAGGTCACATCAAACTAAGGTTTAGCGTGATGGCTGATCATCATTGTATTTTGCATATGCAAATAACTGTTGCACAAATCAAACGCTATAAACAAATCTCCCATCAGCAAAAGCATAATGCTTTTCAGTAGAGTCATTTCATGCATGCAGATACGTGGTAGGGCTCATCAAAGACTGAATAAGTACAATTTATATGTGAGCTGGCCTGCTGTGAACATCTTGGCTGTAAAATGCTCCCTAACCCGTGTGATCCGTGCAATCTTCGGCATGAGCACAATTCAGTTTAGCTCACTGGAAAATCAGTGGTAATTTATATTTTGTACACATTCATAATTTGATACTTTGTACATATTGAGAGGCTCAGCAATTTGATTTCAAAGAATGGAGCACTTCCAGGAAGAGTCATTTGGACAAGGGATGCCAACACAATGAAGCTCTTTATTCCATAAAGGTATCAAATCATCCATCTGGAGAGAAAAATGCAACAACAACCTCCAAAAGAAGCTGGCTTTTTGGGATCTAGAGCTGAAATATTGTTTCACAAGTGTCACCTTTTCCATCATGGCTAGACTAGCCTTATTAGCCAAATTGCACAGATACAGAAGCTTGAAACAAGGTTAGAGGGTGGCTAATAGTTTAGTCCAATAAATGGGCATGCAGAGGTATGACCCATTGACGTCAATGGAGCTGGAGGGTACAGGACTGTGCTCTCAATATACCAGGAATTTGCAAAGGAGTTCTTGATATATTAATTCCTGTTTCTCATCGTGTCTTTTTCCTCTTCCCCTATAATACAAGGAGCAACTTTGCTGCACTTTTCTGCTTGCTGCGTCTCTCACACCATTGGGCTCACACTTCTCTGGTCTAGTCACTGCTTTGTAATGCATGCGTACATGTGTGTGTTTAAAAAAATCCTCCCTGGATTATTAGGGATTATCTAGTGTATACCACCCTACATCCTTTTTTTGTGGGGGATGAAGGAAGAGGTTACAACCAGGAAGAAAAATGTAATTGAAACAGAAACAAGTAGCTTCTACAGCGGGGCTTGGATTACCCTCGGTTTTATTTGGAACAGTTTCTAATGAAACAGGCTGAAGAGAAGGTCAAGAGGGATATGGCTAGATCTCTTGGTGATTTGGTTTGCAGGAGACTAACAAGAGCTCCTGGCATCCAGGCATTTAGCAACAGTGAGAATAAGAAGGCATCCTGGTTAGGCTTTATTAGAAAATGTGGTTGGTCCCAAGAAAAACATCCAACTATGCAGTTTGGGTCTTCAAGAGTTAGATGAAGACAAGGTTGTGAGAAACTTCACTTTGCATCATTTTAGAATTCCAAGAAATGAGAACCCAAGAACTGTTTAAACAATGTGTTCCAGAATTCCAGAAGTATTTGAGGGTGTCCTGAAGCAGGAGGAGCAGTGGTCTCCCTCTCCACCTCTTCCTCCGGTCCAGGGAACTGGAGCAGCAAAGCAGAATCTCCCATTCCTCTAGTTTCCATCCTGCACTGTTGTGCTTCTTGTTGATGGGAGTGGGTGGAAGAAGGGGGGATTTACTTGGAAGGAAACCCTACTATTTTTAATGGGGCTTACTTCCAAGGATTTGTGTAAATTTGCAAGCTAAGAATATGGGCTATTATAGTCTACAGTACATTAGCACCCTCTCCTGTGCCTGTTTGTACTCAGTTTGTGCTTAACTGATAAATGTGCCTTGCAGCTCTTTGCCAGTCCGTCCTTCCCATCCAGGTTTGGGCCACAAAGACAAGGACAATTCTGGGCCCGTGGAGGGCAAGTCTGCAGCAAACACAGTCCGGGGCACTCTGCATTTCTGTCCCAAAAGCAAGTAAGATGTTAATTATCTTGCCTCATATCCACTTGTAATGATAGCATTTATTTCTAATAACGTCATGTAAAGATTAGCATATGCAAATTTGTGGTCTTTTTCTGATTCTGTGAGCCTTAGCCTCAGATCTTTTTGGCGCCTGGCCCTGAACCCAGTTCATTCCTCTTTAAATGTTTACCTGCTGTCTTAGTAGGCCTAGAAGGAATTGTCTGTTCAGATCAAGAATGGGGCATGTTAAACAATGTGACTGGGGTGACTGGGCAGTGGGGCGAGAGATTTTACCAGTCTTACCTGTGCTGTACCTGAAGAATTCTGTTTCCAGGTCTGTCACTCCAGCACCTTAAAAAAAAAATCACCGAAGTTCACCTTTTAAAAGGGCCTGCTGCTATGTGGGCATGACAAAATTTCCTATAAATGGGTCTTAAGTATGTAATTATATGATAGACCCAAACAGCTCCGAAAGAGTTGCTCCGGGCTATTGTGTAAGCAATACTCCTTTGAGAAACGTATAAATACATGTAATTCAGTACATAATACACATGTTTAAAAAAACGGCCTAATTACGTACTTTCCCAGGAGACTGCAAAGGCTCCGAAAGAGCTGCTGCAGCCTCTTGCGTGCACAATGTGTGTTTTATAACCTTCCATGAATATCTCCCATTCTCTTTCCTTTCATTGCGAGGGTGGGGTGGGGGAATAGCAAGGAAATTAAATACAAAACACCTACTGTAGCTTTAATTGAAAGGACAATGCACAATGTTGATATAGCTTCTGTCATGCAAACCTGGGGAAGCCAAAAGCTGGAGCACTGAGTCTGTTAAGGTATTAGGCCTTCCCTCGTGTGGTTTCTGTAATTTTCCACCTCATTTTCTATAATGACACGTACTAGGCCAGATAATGTTCAAGAAGGCGATTTCTTATCTCTTCGGACATTCCCCTTGGTACACAGACTGTTCTCTGACATTTACGTACATCGGGACAGGAAAATCTGGACTGTGAGATGTACCTATCAGGCCTGCTAGATTCCAACTTAAGCTACCATTACTTACAGAGAGCCAGCATGGTGTAGTGGTTAAGTGGACGGGGCTGGGACTCATGCGATCTGGGTTCTAGTCCCCGCTTGGCCATGGAGCTAACTGGGGGACTTTAGGCCACTCACAGACCCTCAGTCCAACTTACCTCACAGGGTTGTTGTTGTGGGGATGAGATTGAGAGGAACAGAATTGTGTAAGGTGCCTTGAAAGGAAAATGTGGAGCATTAATATAATAAATACATGAATACACTTGAGAGAAGACCATTTCTCTCCTCCTCAACTTGTGGTGCATTATGACTTTTAGCAACTCTCCGTTGATGCACATGGAGCTTGATTTGTAGAGCAGGGAAAGAATTGTGTAGGGCTACCCTTTCCCTTTTGAATACTGAGGTATCCACTAAAGCTAAATGGTGAGAGATTTGGGACAAATAAAAGCAAGCACCATAGCTAAACTTTGAAAATCATTACCACAAGATGTAGTGATGTCCACACAGATAGGAGATTTTAAAGGGACATTAGATAGGTCTGTGGAGGAGGACACAACTTGGGGGGTGGGGAGACTTTAGAAACATAGAAACAGAGTGAGTCAGAAGGGACCTCCTTGGCCATCTAGTCTGACCCCTGCTCCAGCTGACTCCGCCCATGACATGCCTACCATGTGCATGCCCAACCTATCCTTAAACACCCTCACTGATGGGGCCTCAACAACCTCCCATGGAAGCCCATTCCATACCGTACGGGCCCTAACCATCAGGAAGTACTTCCTGGCATCCACCCTAAATCTTGGTTCCCTGAGCTTTGCTTTAGATGGTTCCAGAGCCAGAGGCAACAACAGACTCCCTAAATTCCAGGTAACAGGGTGCCATTGCTCTCGGGTCTTGTTTCTGGGCTTCCCACTGGTCACTGCAAGAATAGGATACTGAGCCTTTGGTGAGATCTAACATTGCTCTTCTCCTGTTCTTCCACATTTGGGTGGGGACCATTTGGTAACAGGTGTCCAAACCACCTTTACTTTCATTATAAAAGAATGATCTCCAGGTTGGATTTGCGGCCTGTGTTTGCTGCATAGTTCTACCCACTGAAGAAAGAAGAATTACTGGCCTTCCTTTCTTTGGCACGAAACTTACAGTTCTCCAGAAACCACAAATGCTGCTATTGAAACTTCTGGATTTGTGGGCAAGGAACTCTGGGGCAATTCTGACTGTGTTTATTTTTCTCTACGTCAACCAGAGTAAGGGTTTTCTTAGCTAATCCCTTCGATAGTGGCACACTGGGGAAAAAATTATCAGCTGGTATACTGCCTGTAAATGTGTTGTCAGTTTCTCAACAGCTGCCCAGCCTTTTGAACTAGCTGCTTACAAAGATGCCTGAAAGCAACCCACAGCAATACATTTAGCAAATATCTTCCAGTAAACAGAGGAAAGTGTTCTTCTAAAGGACCAAAATTGAGAGTTGTCCTTATGCCTGGCCTGCTGCCACAAAGAATTTGCTGGTTGTATTAACAAAATGCAATTGGGGTCAAAATGACCCCAAAAGCAGCATCAGTTCATAGTTCTCAATCTGAAACAAGATTCTAAGGACCCTTAAAAAGTAAGACTTATGAAGTTGTGGACTTCTTGTCTTTTTTGTAAACCTATGTCATACTGTTGGCCTATTTGCAGTGATACCAAGAAAACTGAATTATTTGTCTACTAGGAAAAAGGAAAACACATAGCTTTTTCATCCTCTACACTCCTTTTTCACATGAAATGAAAAGAACTCATTCTCATCTAAGTATCTGTATACATGAGAAGTAACCAAATATTTAAACAGCATTTTGTAGGGTCATTTTGACCCCACCTCCTTGTGTACATGGTTTTTAGTCATGCTCATCTGGGTAGAATTGAGCCCAACGGAATAAAAATACAGTTTTGCACTGAGTAGAGCTCAGAGGGACTTTTAAAAAGTCCAATTACAGTTGTGAGTCAGAAGTGGTGGTGCTGGGCTGTGTGCAGTTAGGAAAATGTGAGGGGCCTCTTTTGCCCCTCTGAATTCAAATTTGCCATCCCTGGCCTGGCACTGACTTAGTATGGTGTGAGTCAAGCCAGCTCATGGTTTTCTGCTTCTAAAGAGGGCTGCAATTTGTGTGTTGAATAATAGTTTTAAAAACTAAGGAAATGTGCATAACTTGATGCAATTCAAGTCAATCCGTACCTGAAAAGCATGTTAGACTCATGCCATTCGCTTTGCAGGTGTCAATTTGCACAAAATGCATGGAGTACAGTGAATTATGCAATTATGCAAATTGCTTGAATTTGTGCAAATTTTGTAAATGGCACCGTTTGTGCCAATTTTTTTAGCTTTAAAAAAACATGGCTGCCCTTAGTGATGGGAGTTTGTGGAATGGACACGGCCACTTCAGCCCACCTCGGATCACCAGACTAGGAGTGGGCAGGAAGCCACTCAAGCTCAAGGGAGCCAGGCTTCCCCGCATCAGCACAGTTCTAATGAGCTCAGGCTTCAATACTGCGAACGCAGCAACACATCACCCCCTTTGCTTCCCGCACACCACGCAGCACTGGCTGAACCTTCATCCCTTCTTCCTTCATCAAAAGCCTTCTTTGCAGCTATTTTTTTAAAAAAACCAGGATGGAAAAGTCCTGAAGTCTTAAGCAATTATTTGTTACTTCCAAGTGGTGTCATCCTTAATACATCTGGCAGAGGTTTGGTTTGTTTCCTTGTTGTTGCTTTCTTCACATACGTTTGACCCCGAAACTGGATGGATGCAGTAGCTTTTTCCCTCAACAGAGAGCTGGCTGCCCTAAGATCTGCTTGATTTCATTACCCTCTTTTTCTTGCCGCCCCTTATGCCTACAACCCTATTCCTGAGTACCTGGAAAGCCATGCTTAACTTTCAGCCCTCATTCAGAACAAAGTAGCAACAACGCCTCTCGTATGTGTGTTCACTCTCACTTCCCCTTGTCCTGCATGGCTTTTCTTCAGCCTCTCCTTGTCCCCTGCCTTAAAATCCCAAGCACGTGGGTGACTGCTGTGCAGCCAGGAACAGGGGTAGGGCCGTCAAGGACCCTCCCTGCAGCAGGGGTCCACAGGGAAAGTTCCCCCGGAGCAATGCCTCTCCTCCACCTCTCACGCCGATCCAGGCAGCTGTGGTGGTGAGAAGTGGGGCAAGAGATGCTTTGCCCAGGGCCTGCCTGTGCGCTGCTTCCCTGCCAAGGACCAGGAAGGGGAGTCCAAGGAGGAGTTGTTCTTGGTAATGGAGGCACAACAGGGTCGCTGACAAGGGCCTCCACTGAGTGTTTACCACACAAGGACTTTCAAAGGCCTCCTGCTGGCACTGCCCCACAATATCCTCAACTTCATACCATCTAAAAATATCTAATTGCAGGGCTGAACTCATATGCTGCTCGAGTTTAAGACAAAACAGCTGAAGCTTAAAATACGATATTGTTAATATTCCAGTTAGGGACATGCAAGGAATCTGTCTTGTGCAGAAAAATCCACCAGATTCCCTTGTTTGGACTTCTCAGACTGCAGTCCTCTTTGCAACAGCTCAGAGTCCCAGTTCCTGGTGACCATGTCCAGGGTTCCTGGAGTGCTCACCTGGAATCGAGCCATCAGTGGAGAAGAAGTTTGGTTGCTGGGAATACTGGCTGGGAGGCTCACGCACGGTGCCCCTGTACAGGAAGTGGTCCATGGAATAAAATGGAGTATTCAGGGTTCCAGCCAGAGAGTCAGCCATGTTCTTTCCAAGGATATTCCATTCTATCTACTGCCCTCCAGTTTTTTACCCTCATGATCGGTCAGTTCTTATCAAGCTGTTTTTAGGGGTTACCCCAAAAGATATTTGTTGTACTTCACCAAATTTCAGGGGTTCCATGAGCCTTGCTGATGCCTTTCTCTTATGTGTAAGTGGCACCTGTTTTACTCCATAAGGATTCACAGACGGGAAATGAACAATTAATATTCACAACTATTGTTTTGTTGTCTCCAGTTTATGGCAACCCTATGAATGAAAGCCCTCCAAAATGTCCTATACATGACAGCTCTTCTAAAATCAAGACTGTGGCTTCACTAATGCAGTTAATCCATCTTCAACTTCCCATCGAGCCATAACCCATCAACTTTCCCTGCAGGGAGTTTTATGATGTGCCAAAAGTACAGCCTCTGCTTTGTCATTTTTGCTTCTAAGAAAAGTTCTGTCTTGATTCGATCAAGGAATAACTTGTCTGCCTTTATTGTCCAAGTCCAGGTTTATTGTTAGAATGTTCTTAATTGCACCTCTTGTCTGAGGAACAAACAGCTTTCCCCCTCAATTTTATTTTCGTAGTAGTCATTCTGAAGGGGAAATTAGAGAGACAGTAACTGGCACAAATCACCTGGTAATTTATAGGTACAGAAGTAAGCAAGTCATTCCTAGTCCCATACCAGTATCATAGCCACTGCATCATACTGGCTCTCATTGTAATGGTAGGCACTAATCTAGCAATTGCCACCATTTTGGACAGGCTTGTGTTAAGGGCTCTGAGATCCTTAATTATAATTAAACTGGCCCAATTATTGTGGATCAGAGAGGCTCTGAAAGCGCTATCTAGAGGGAAATATAGGCAGAGGTAAAACTAGACCTTCCACTCCCAGCATGCCCCAACCAATATGGCTGACTGGGGCATGCTGGGAGTTGTGGGCCCATTCTCTCTTTACACATGGATAGAATTGTGCCCTAAATTGGTTTATTTAAAAATGGTCACTTAGGATAGCCTCCCTCTTCCTGGCTCCCTAGAGCTTTCCCAGACTACAACTCCCATCACCCCCAACCATGTTGGATAGGATTTTGAGAATTGTAGTCCACCACATCTCCAGGCATAGGGTTGGGGTGTGCTGACTCATGATGAACTGGAATGATAAATTCCATGATAAACTATCTCGGCCTTCCCTGAGATGACAGTATTTGCACGGACTTTCTAAAATGGTCTGTGCTTCCTTATATGGCCACTTCACTCTTTTATTCTTTCAAAAGAAAATCCTATCAATTAGAGTAAAAAATTAAAAGAAAACCTCTGCAGCTGGCAAGTCAGAAAGAATAAGCAATATTGTCTCCCCCCACCCCCCACCCCTTGGTTTCTCATTGGGTGGCTTTCTTTGTACTTGCCATTTCCAGTTTTTCAGATTCCAGGAATGTTGGCACGCTGCTCGTTTAGGGAATGCAACTTGCACAAGGTCACCCAAAAATGTTTAATTCTACGACAGGAAGTTTAACGCATTGTTCGAATATTTGCCTAATGCACTGAACGAGCGCCCAAACGGTCCATTAAAACAGAACGCTTTGTACAGGAATGAAATTGAGAAAAAGGAAACATGCATAAATAAAACAATTTCAGCCCTGGAGATAGTTTTGCTGCCTATTTTTTAACAGAAACTTTTCAGTTCTGCATCATTTCATATATGGCAGTAATCTTAACAGCATGGCCTTTCTTCTTCCTGATGCTTCAGCAGATTTCTCAAAAATATTTTTCTACCAGCAGCATACATCGCATCTGCCTTTTATCAAATGACTTGAAAAGTGCAGGTGGATTGAGATTGTAACACCCCACACAGGCATGTTTTAAGGATGTTGTCCTCTCAATTGCACATAGGAAGCCCCTGTGCAAGAAAGTCCTTCTTTGTTTCCAAGATAGCAGTGGGAATGATCACAGTGACTCTCTTACAGGTGTAGAACACTTCCTTGCTTGGCTTTCAAGCTCATCCCAAAGGCATGAGGTTGATCACTGTTGGACAGATGGAAAACACAGGCTGGCAGAGGGACTAGCAAAACAGGTGGTTGACCTGAGGGCTAGTCCCAGCTCCAAGTCTTTAAGGGCCCCTGGGCAAGATGGCACCCTCAGTGCCTCCGTGTATCATTCATTCTTCCTTGCTATTGTTGGCACCTCTTCCTCATCAGTGCTATCACTCACTTGATGGGTAGAAAGCAACAGCCCGTGGTGCATCCCATTTCCTCCACCACCATTGTCTGGGCCAGCGAGAGAGGTAGGTGAATGAGAAGGTTATCATGGTGAAGATGAGAAGCAGGTCCGGGAAACTCTTGCCAGGGACCACTACTAGGCTCTTGGTAAGTGCCCAGTTGTGCTTCCATTGACACAGGCCCTGGCTAGTTTGGCACTTTGAATATGTAGGCTGGAGGGTCTTTGTATTGACATGGCATGAGGGTTTTGCTTTCTGTTTATGGACTGAAAGCCCCCAGATCCCCCAGATTTGCATGCTTCCACACAGATTTCCTCTTTGGAGCTGCCTTTGCATGTTTGCTTCTACACACAAGGGATCGCTCAAACATCCCTGAGGGAACACCTCTCTCCATTTGTCCCTACCCATTTAACATGATCATTGACAGATGCCCTTCTCTGTGTACCATCCCTCAAAGAGGTGAGGGGAGAAAGGGCAAGGAGAAGGGCCTTTTCTGTGGTGACACTCTGCTTATGGGAGATGATCACCAGGGAAATATGCCTGGCCCCATCTTTGATCTCTTTTAGGTACCAGGTAAAGACAGTTTTAATTCAAACAGGCATTTAGTAGCTCACTGGTTTTTTTAATATTATTGCTGCTGGTCTCTTTAAACCATACCTTCCTCTTTGCACTGACAGTTTTTAAATTTTATTTTTGGATCTTTTACTGTATTTTATTGTTCTACTGGATTTATATGGTTTTAATGAATTAGTTGCTGTTGTTTTAATTGATATAGGTGTTTTATTGCACTGATTTTGCACTATAGAGCGCTGATTTTCAGATTGCATTCCAAGGGCATTTGGCTTTCTTGGAAGCTTCTTAGGGCTTATTCAGTAGGAAAGTTGGTAATAGCAAGCATGCATCTGTGAAAGTAGCATATTTTCATTAATAGCTCTGGCAATATGCAGCCCATGGAAATGACGTTCTCCATGTATGTGGACTGATGGTGGAGTCCAAGAGACCATCTTAGCTTCCTCCCTGAATCATGGTTGCTCTGGAAAGCACCCAGGGATGGGGAAAGGATTTCTTCCATTTGCATTTCAGTGCACGCTTACCTGACAGTGTGTTTTTGACCCGCAATAAAAGCCAAAATGAAGTCATCCTTTGCAATGCACAGTTCTCTGAATGTTGCCATGGAGGTTTCTAATGAATGTGTATGTTAGTGCAACATGCAGAGAAATGTGTGTACATTGTTGAAACTAAGATTAAAATGCATTATATTCCAGGAAATTGCTTACAAAAAGGGTGGGTATTAGACAAAACACCATACAAAAACATATGTATTCCAAGAACTGTGCACAGAAATGCATACATATTTTCCTGCAAAGGTTTGGACACACCAAGCATAAGATTGTTAAATGAGAAGTGGAAAGCAACTGGAATTGACAGGTTCATCCATCTCTAAATACTCCCCAGAATCCCAAGGGTTGCTTGGCAGATACACTGAGGATCCTCAGTAGATTAATTGTCATGGAAAGATATTCCTCAGTAAATGAAGTGACTCAGAAAGATATCCCTCTTTAAAATGAATTTGGGCTCTGCATCACAGTCAAGGAGGAAACCCCACATCTTTGAGTCATAAAAATTCCTACCACTCCACCCATCAGCAATATGCATTTCTCTGAGAGATCCCACCAAGCAGAGCAATTTCCGTTATGATGTCATTTCCCCACTTGTTGTGGACACTAAAGTTCCCTTCTCCATGGAATATGGTTGACCATTCAAGATCCTCTTCCAGAGTCGTCGTGAGATGTTTCTCTTTAATGATGAACAAATGTGTGGCTTTCTCAGTCATCCACTGATCTGCATCTCCATTATTATTGGAATAAAACCCACAAACAGATTGCTTTCAACTTTTTATTAACTTGCTCTCCAAGAGGCTTAAATGTCATGCTGCCCAGTGTATTCTGATAGGATTATGATTCACCAGGGCCTTGGTTTATGAGGTGAGAAACGCTCTGGGTGTAGGCCAACCCCTTTCATTTCTGTCTTCACACTCATGCGAACGTTGGTGTGCCAATTCAGGCATGGCATATGGAGAACCAAGGAATTTATTTATTTATTATTTATTTATTTAAAACATTTCTATGCCACCCCCATTGCAACAAAGCCTCGGGGCGGCTCACAACAAAATGGAGACACACTTGGCTCGACCTCTTGCCATGACCTGTTTTCCAAATTGGTTTCCCTCTGGTCTTATGGGGCAGTCACCCCAGACAGATAATATCCTGTAAGAGCATGTCAGAAATAATTATCTGCCTCTTTCTCTTCAGCTGAAATCCACAGCATGTTTGAAACTAAAGAGGAACTTGTAAACATGCAAATATCTCAACTATGGTAAACATTTTCCAACTGTTTCCAAGCAAAGTTTGAGCTGCTGCTTTGCACAACTGTCCCAACTCTGCAGGCACCGGATTTGATCCAGAAAGGATATTTCCCATGCTGAAACGTTAGCATGGCTTAAACTCTAGTTAGGCTGGCTGTGGGAATGCTGGGATTTAGAGGGCTTTTTCTCTGTTTAAACATGCATAGGGCTGCACCTGATGGCTTCAACTTTATATGCACTTCCCAGTCCAGTTGAATGAGATTACTTCAGAGTAAACACACATAGAACGCCCTGTTACCTGAGATGCTGGATCAGAAATTTTGCCTTCTCATACTATGATCTTCTTGATTTATTTATTGGATTACTTCAGGATTTGCATTTTACAGCAAATTTTACAGCTTTTTACATTCTACAGTTTCCAGTGTTTAGCTTAAGTACAAATGGCTTTCAGAAGCCTCATGTCCAATGAGGAATTTTGGCAGTTTGGGGAAAAAATTAGAGGCCCACATTCACAAATATGCATGGAGTTCAACTTGCCTGAAACCACAGGAATAAATGAGATCAAGCATGATTAAATCTGTTTTGGACTGTGACACTTCCAAGGGCTGGTTCCAGATGAGATTTTCATTCTGCAATTGCCTGGCCTCATTCATGGAATGTAGGTGAGTGTCCCCCATATTTTCTCACCACTCTTCTCCAATATTTTTCTTACCAAAGGAAATCCATTAAGACAGGAAAAAGCTGAACAAAGGGCTGGATCCAGATTTAGTTGTTCTGCAACGAATCATATGCAAATTAATGAATTCACATTAATGGAGCTTAAGCTAGTCAAGTCCCATTGAATTTAATGAGCCTACAACTACATATGACTAAATCTGGATCCAGTCCAGACATCCAGTCCAGTATCTTCAGAAGTACCCCCCCCCACACACACACACACACACACACACAACAATCCTTGCACTAAGATAATGCTTTATGCCTGCCAAATAAACCCTCAAAATACTGTCCTGGTATTCTGCACTGCTTCATGTTGATAGCTGAAAAACAACTGTCTAAATGAAATGCAGCTGAGGTGCAGCAGAGGTGAACAGCTGCTTCTGCATCTCAGCCTGTGCATTGGATGCACAGAAGCCTTCGCCTTTGGATTCTGCGCATTGAGGTGGATCAGTTGGGGGAGTGCTGGATCAGGGAAAGGAGTTTGGGCTGGCGGTGGACAGCCCAATGAAACTGAGAGAGCTGTCTTTACCTGTGGTGCAGCTTTAGCACTGAGAGAGCCCTCTTTAGCTGTGGGGCAAGATAAAAATCTAAATAAATAAATAAAACCCCCAACGTTTTACTCCTGCAAATCTTTAGTGCGATTGCATTTAGAATTTTGCGTACAGTTCTGGTTGCTGCACCTGGAAAATGGCACTATTTGGGTTTGAAAAACTGCAGAAAGGGGCAGTGAAAATGATGAATGGGTTGGTAGAACTCCCCTGTGCGGAGCGGTTACAGAAAATGGGATTGTTTAGCTTAGGAAAAAGGTGAGCAAGTGGAGACAGGAGAGAAGAATTTAAAATGATGCATGACATGGAGATAGTAGAAAGTGAGACATCCCCCCTTTCTCATAATATTAGAGTCTGGGGTCACCCCATATAAACTGTTTCAGGTCAGAGGAAAGGAAGTCCTACACACAGAGCATTGTTAAATTATGGAATTCGTTGCCACAGGAAGTAGTGTTGGCCACCTATTTGGATGGTTTTAAAAGGACATCAGACGAATTATTGGAGAAGAAGGCTGTCAGGTTTGGGCTATAGGCTACCTCCATTACCAGAGTTGGTGTGGCTGTGATGGGGCACCGGTGTGGCACCAGTAGCTGAGGAGCTTGGGCAGGTGGAGGCCTTGCACCCACCCTGTGGGTAACTGGTTTGTCACCATGTAAACAGAGTGCTGGACCAGATGGACCTTTGGCCCAATCCAACATGGCTTTTCTTTTGTTCTTATGGACTATGCTTCCTATCTAATCTCTGTGAGGAAGGATTCCCCCTACTGTGTCATATCAAGAAGATCCAGGCAGTGTGTACTGCAAAAACTGGGTAAATAAGCATTGGCAGCAGAGTATATACCTGATGTGAACAGATAAGCTGAGCCACGTACTGCATTAGCCACTCTGTCTTGAGGGGAAATTCCTTTTAGGCCCCAAATAAGCCTAACCAAGCCCTTAGCTTAATCAGAATCACTCACCAAGTGATCCCATGGGCAATGTGACTGGGTTATTTCCATACCGCTCAGGATCCTGCCCTAATAAGCACAGGTCACAGTGCTGACAAATACATGGAACTGTTTGAGGCAGAAAGAGGACTACTGGATTGGTGAACTGCATCACTCAGGAAAAAAACCAGTTCAGAGACTGCATGGCCTTTCCAAGTGCAGGGAGGCTGGGTGGGTGGGTGGGTGAGTAAATTGTGGCTGCCAGACAGTTTGGCTCAGGGGAAAATCAACTCCCATGAGCAACAAGCAATATCAGTTCCCCTTGGCAACATACAACTCTCATCAGTCCTATGGAAGCTTTGGCCTACCATTCCCATCAGCCATACCCAGCACACGCAATGTTAGACAGGCATGCACAAGAATGGTGGGCGTCATGGATCAAAACTTCTGGAGGGTCACACGTTCATATAAGGTGATATAAGGTGTAGTGACCATACATTGTGGTATTGCGATATCCTTTAAGATCATGATTATAGCAGTAGGGAAGTTATTGAAAAAGTACATGATTTCCACATTCCAGTCACTAATCCTTTGAAAAATGTCTGTGGATTGTTTCACTAGGTCAATTGGATCCTCTGACAAAATTGTACTTTATGAAATGGGCAGTTTTCTGTAGCTGCTAAACTGGAGTATCTTCTTAGCAAACAGACTGAACTGTGAACCAGGAAATCTTTCATTCAGAGCTACATTAGCCATAGCTTTATCTAGCCACACTTTCTAAGCCTCTGCGCACACCTGTAAGGTGGGAATAACCACAATAGCCTACTTTAAGGGGTATTGTGAAGATGCGTGCCTCGAATGATGACCTCAAACAGCCGTCCCCAATCCGCTGCCCTCCAGATAAGTTGAACTACAATGGTCATCATTCCCAACTGGCATTGGACATGCTAACTGAGGTTGATGGGAGTTGTAGTCCAACATGTCTGGAGGTTGATGGTGTGCAGCAAGATGTTTTTAAAAACTCTGCAGGAGTGCTAAGCCACCTTGCCCTCTTAGCATTAAGGATGGGTATGACCTTTCAAATAAGTAATACTTATTTTTTTATTTGCTCCAGCTGATGTTCCTTCATTTTCTTTCTCTGTGTTTCTCATGTTTGGTCCCAGATTCCCTTCTGCTGCCCCAAGAATGCTGCAGTGGACAGAATCTTCCGCAAGATAACTTTTCAGTTGTTTTATCGTTCCAAAAGACTAAAAGCAACATTCACATTTATCAAAAGAGGTGCCTATAGTTTTGTAGGTGCGTGTTATGTACCTTTAATGAGATTTCAAGGCATGCTGACCAAGCCTGATTTCTTGGACTGGGTTTGTCAAATAATAAAATGACTTGACATTGTATAATTGAAAGCATATGTGGAAATCAGGACTATCAAACAGCTAAGCGATTCGGTTCTATATTCTTGCCTGCTTATGGGAGAAATATTTTTTTCCACAGTATGCTACCTTTAGAAACAGGGAAAGTTTCACTGCCAGTTCAAGAAACTTTCTTCCTTAGTGAAATTTGGGTATTTTTGAAATGGGATGGGGCATGGAAAAATCACACTTTGCACCCTGATGATTTCCCACCCCCCCCAGCCCCGATGATGCACACATCAAAACGAATTCAAAAGGAAATTCAATGGTTGCTCACTATTGCACCTTGATTGTAAATCAGTATCAGGTGCCCGCAACCTTGGCTGTATTTCACCTTCCCTATTCGGAAGTATTGAGTAAGTGTTAGGTGGAAGAAGCCATAAAGATGTCCTGTAGGCCTTGGTAAACAGATCCTCAGACAAAGTCACATGGTGTCTCGCACCCCCATCTATTTTAGAATATAATTCCTTTCCTAGGGTTGTTGAATGAGGAAATGGAACAATCGTAAGATGTGTCCATGAGTTATGATTTAAATGATTGCAAGAGACTCCATTCAGAAAAATCCACCCTTTCTTTAGCATGCTAACCCAAAAGGAGGAATGCTTGGCAAGGAGATAGGAATACCCCTGGCAGTGAGCAGCCCAGTGCTTCCCCCAAGGTGAACTGCCAAGAGAGCAAACGGTGGAAGATAATAGTGGCTATCTTGGAAATAAACAACAAATCTTAAGAGGAAAGCAGTATGGCAGCCTTCCCCAGCTTGGTGGCTTCCAGATGGTTTGGGCTAGAACGTCCCAATTGCATTCCCAATTGCTGATCCTGTTGGCTGGGGCTGATGGGAGTTGGAGTCCAGAACATCTGGAGACCATTGGCATCTGGAGACCAGTTTTATTGTGTTCAGTGAGCGGAATGCCATATCCTTGCTCCAAAACACTGCAGCAGCTGGCCGTGGCTACCTCTGAAACATGTCTTGTTGCAAAATCAAGTCGAAATGTTGACAGTGAGGGCTCCAGCTGGCATTTCAGCTCAGATGTTTGAAGTGGAAAAAAGACAAAGGTAACTAAGACTAATGAGAACTTTACATAACGCCTTTTTTATATAATGTGGAATTAGAAACAATGCCGTGGAAATAGTCATGCTAACTGCTGGCTCGGCTCCTGGGTCTTCTGTCCAGCTTGGCAGGGCTGAGCCAAAATTGCATGGAAGCTGGGGATTCTGGAATTTCAGGAGAATCCGAAGCAGTGACTGAAAGCTCGTGCAGGTACCTGCTTTGCACTTCGCAGGGAGGGAGCAGGCAACTGGCAAGCTGAGCTGGGTGGAGTATCGGATCACAGCATTGTTCTGAAGAGCGAAAAATAAAGGCCTGCATGGCCTAAACTTTCAGATGACCAGAGAAATGTTTCGGATATTTGTTGTTTTGTTTCCTTTTTGGCATGACATACCCTAATGACATTTTTGGTTCAGGAACCAAGTAAATGTTAGTTTCTTTGAATGACTGTAGGAGTCCTTTGATGTGTCTAAAAGAATCCTGAATTTAGGGCTCCAAAGCTGATGTAGCTCAGTCTTCCCCAGCCTAATGCTTTCCAGCCTTCCTCAGCCTTGTGTTTGGACTGCAACACCCAGCATTCCCAGTCAGTGGCCCTGTTGGATGAGAATTCTGGGAGATGCAGTCCAAATGCCTCTGAAGGCCATCTGGCTGGGAAAGCCTGGTGTAACTGGCCCATTTAGCTTCTGGGTCTGGAACCAAAGAAAGCAAGCCATATCTGTATGCGACTGTGGAATGAGGAGGGAGGCTATGATGAAAAAGGTGCTGCCACAAGGCAGAAGTGGAAATGCGCTGAAGAAAGGCATGGAGGAGATCTCCAGCAAGCCATCTGGTGTTCTCTACACCTTCTCAGGGTCCGTGAGAATGTTGTTTCAGTTCATATTTGAGAAAATTGACCAAATAATCACACATTTCTTCCTATCTGAGATGGAAGGAATTTGAAGTGTGGAAATATTAAATGCAGGAAAAATGGGAACTCACATACACATCCGTTCCTAGATTTTATACAGTCCATAGTAGTTCAATTTTAGCTTCATTGCAACAGTCAGTTAACAGCCACCAAAGCTGGAAGCGACCAAAACACAATTGCCTGCCAGGGGCTCAGATCAAGCACCACTGCTATCCCCATGTGTCCACTGTTGCTATTTGGTGTACAAACAAGGCCCTGTAGCTGAAATCATTGTTTCATGGATTGCCAGGTGCTTTTTGTTTCACGGACCCCTTGCTGATGGCACTGGATTGTGCAAAAATACATTCGTGGTTGTTGCCACCGCCTGTCGCTCCATAAAGTAAATCCTAAATGGGAAACTGTCTTTTGGAGAGGCTGTGACTCCATCTGATTGGCTGATTAGTAGTTCTCAGATCTGCTGGCTTTCATACCCATAGTACTTCAGTCTTGCTGCTGCTGCTATTATGATTATTAATGCATTACATGTATATCCCATTTTTTTCTCCTGCAGGGTACCAAAGGTTGCCTACCCAGACCTAGGCTGAAAGTTAGGGACTGGCACAACATCACCTGGTGAACTCATGGCTGAGTGGGGACTAGAACCTGGATCTCCCAGGCCCACGGTCCAACTCTCTGACCAGTACACCATACTGGCTCAGTCAGTCACAGTGATAAATGCAGATGTTGTGTGAATTCCCCCTGATGTTGAAATGGGAAGGCCTTGCATCATTTTATTTGCTGGAACTATAAATGGAACCCCAAATGACATGCATACTCATTATGACAGAATATGCAATAGTTCACATGCTGCATTCTGGGATGCCGAGGGGTCGCCAGAGCGAGGTAAGAGTTGCTATATACAGTGCTGATGATTCAAGGGAATTTTCTGCAGTGGGAGGTTCAGCTGGAAGCAGCAGCCTGGTTATAAACAGAACATTTTTAATTAAAAAATGTTCCCTGCCCTTGATTTAATTTCTACTTCTTTGCATATAAATGAAGAAGACTTTCATCTTGCATATGACTGAATAAGAAGCTCAAAATGTACCCAAAAAGCCTTGATATGTTGGGAAACAATGGGCTGTAGACAATGTTTATTCTACTAAGAATAAACCAATTGACATTAATGGGACTTTCATTAGAATCAGTCCTCAGAAACTCACGAAGCCAAAACTGGTCATGACTAATTTGTCCCATTAGTTTCAATGGGTCTGCTCTGTGTATGACTAGATCAGCATCCAACCCGATGAATATACATTCAACAGATAACATTTTTCTGCCTTTTCATGACAGCCCAACTTACCTGCCTGTAGCTTGGTAGGGCAGAAGATGGTGCCAGATTGGTTAGTTTATCAATCCATCATGTGACCCACCAAGCAGGAGGTGAAAGGATGCCTCCAAAGGTGTCTGCTCCATTACAGAAACCTTGGAGACATCCTGGCAATACACTTCATCCAGGTGCGTGTCAGATCAGACATGTGACTCACACTGCTCTCACTTTCCCCATCTCCTTGCTGGTCAGCTGAGAAGTCAGAAGAAGAAGGACCAAGCATATGAAGACTGGGATATGCGGTTTGTCTGTCTTTTGTGCAATGACAAGATTGTCAGCTGAGGAATTGTGGATTGCCAGTGGGATCCTGATGTTCTGCTTGGAAAAGCACTTCCCATGCCTTCCGCCCTGTCTAATTGTATTGGAGTCAGTGGTCACCAAAGACCTTAGTGGAGAATATTTTAAGGCAGGTTTATTTAGAGAGGCAGTGGATGGCACTGTTGGATTATAATTATAATGCAATCAGCGATGCAAAATAGAAGACCGCATAGTAAAGCTCTCACTCTTTCATCGGTATTGCCTAAAAAGTGCTATGTAGCTTTTGCAATCTGGCCTCACTCCGTGTATAACAAAATGCATCAGCGGGAGCCTTTACAAAATTATCATTGCATTTCTTTGGTCAGGCTGAGCCACCTCTTTCATTCATAATCTGCTCACCTCGCTACGATTCGAGAGGCAATCTTAACAGCTTCTCTATGTAATCAGAGAGCCGTGCTTCTTAATATAGCAGCATGAATCCTGGACAATTCCTGCAGATTTGGAAATAACAGCAATCTCTGGGCAAGATGGACAGGTGATCTCCCTCTTCCTCTCCCCACCCACATGCCACTTGCCCAACCAGTCAGTTCCCCTCACCCATCGGGCACAGCAGGAGCCCAAGCCAGGCCTGGCTGTTGGGCTGCTCTGTCATGAGCTGTTTCTCCCTCCCAGCAGTTTCCATCTCACCAGTGTTTCTTTGCCAAAGGTCTTTATGATTACAAGTCTCTGAGCATACACAAAGTGAAATGTTGAACCCTTTCTGTCATTCGTTAGCCAAAACCTTACTTTTGGACCCTTTTGCATCTCTCTCTGGGGCAGGAGTGCTGTGGAACCAGGCACACCTCCTGCTGGGTCTCCAATTGGGCCACCCTGCGATGGTGAAGCCTAACTATTGGGTCCACTTCATCAGGGGGTGGGATTTCCCCATCAGAAACTCTACCCATTTCCAGTCTCCTCTCTCAGAATGCTGCAGCTCCTGCCTGTTCCCACAGCCAGGTCAGCTGGGCCCTTCGTCTGCCATTGGGTTAATAGACTCCAATAGGGTCTAATAATAGACGCCATGATAGGTAGCTTCCCATGCATGCCCCTCATCATTGGAATCTGAACAGTCAGTGTCCCACAGCCAAAACAGAGAGCTTCTTGCTCATGGGCCTGTGATCCGGCAGGACACCTGCTCATCGCATGCAAGTCCTGCTTATGTCTTCCTCCTTCCCTTCTCATCCAGCTTGGGCCACTCAGTGCTTAACTACATGGCAGCTGGCCAGTTCTGCTTTTGTTTTTTAAACTAGGCTGGGTGGCAGGGAACAGACTGCCTGACAAGCATGGGAAGGACTTCCTGTCCATTGTTACACAGCTAGATGTGGCTCTTCTGTGACCAGTCCTCTAAGCCAGACACAAAAGGCTGAAAACAGCCATCATAGGAAAGGTGGCTGCTTACACATTCCCCTCAAGAGGAACTGCATTGCCTAAAAAGAGGATAGACATTCACATCAGTTGAAAGGGACTGCCCTTTGTACAAGAGAGAACATGGCCACCCTAGTTTTAGGATCAGCAGTCAGTTTTCCCAGCTCAGAAAGCAAACTTTCCCTTAAGTCAGATTTGCGCCATTTGGGCATGTGTCAGACCACCCATGTGCAAACCAGAGGGGGCAGGCCCATGGCCAGCCCTCCAGCCGCCACACCTGCCCTCCCAGAAAAGCTCCATGCAGGTGGGAGCAAGCAGGTGCCCATCCATCCTAACTGCTGCTTTTCCCAGGCCTTCCGCCTGCTTCCTTTGAACTCTCTCCTTTTAACCTGCTGCTCTTGTATTGGCTGCTGTTTTATTTTGTCATTCAGGAAGCAATCCTATGGCCCTAGACAGTTTCCCCAGGATGCTTTGGATTCCCAGCTCCAAGGTCAGCAGCAGCACGCTAACCTCAGGGTCACCTCAATCCACCCACCCTCTGGAAAGAGCTGTGCAGGCTGCTCTTCCCAGGTCAGAAATACGACTCCAAAGGGGACGTTTTGGTGAGCAAGAAGGGGAGGAGACTGAAGGAGCCAGCATAAGAGCCATTCTGGCACCTCTCACTGCCCCCCTCCTGCACAGAGCTCCAACAAAAAAGCCCCCCTTAGGGAAAATGCTGGAGGCAAAGGATGAGAGGCAAAGCTCACCTTGGCCGCTCCTGTTGCCTGGCACAGGAGAAACAGAGCCTCTGAATGTAGGGTCTAAGCACTGCAATGGAGTGAGCCCATCATTAGTTCATGTGTGATTTCATTCATTGCTACCTGCCCTGGGATCAGTAATGGTGAAGAGTTACCTGTGCATTTTGGGTTGCCTCTATGGTATGCCTTCCACCGACATGAGAGTCACTTCTGCTTCCTTTGCCCAGCCCCAAAACGCAACACCACATACAGCAGGTCTTGGACCCTCTGTGGTGCATTGGCGTGGGCCCTGAGCAGGCTGCTATGGGTGGGGAGTGAGGGAAGTCCGCTCGCAGCGATCCAGTTCCGCATGCCGAAACCGAGCCCCGAAGGCCAGTGCTGAGTCAGCTGCGATCAGAACAGCTCCTTTCATCAGAATGCCCTGCTCATGACCCGGAATCAGGGATGTACAAGGATTTCATTTCAGTTTGCTAACGTCCCCAACCTGCCCTATTTGCAGCCTCGAACAAGAATAGGAGGACATTGTTTCAAAAATGTTCGCATAGCCCCAATCACTTTTGAAGGAAAAAAATGTGCATTCTGAAATGCATATTCTTCCAAGGAAAAAAAGAGGAAAATGAAGACAAGGGAGAAAATTGCTTTACTCAAAGGGAGAAAAAATGTGCACTTTTGATGCATTTGAATTTCCTATTTTCATCTCAGACAAAAACACACACACACAAAACCAACAACACCACCAAACTGTAAGCAAAAATGGGAACGAGGTGAAGTTTGAATTGAAGTTGGGAAAATTTGTGCATGTTTCAGTATCCCTGGTTTTCCTGTCCTTTTGCAGAAGGTGAAGGAAAGCACCATTACATGTATCAGGAATGGGAGGTTTCACTTGGATATGTGTTTGACTGTGCATCTCTAACAGGCTGAACTCATGTATGCATTTTCAAAGTGGTTTATTGATTGGTCTGCAACCTCTCCCTGCTTCAGGGATGAGTGAAGCTCTCAGTTCCATTTTGCATTCAAATATATTAAATCCTAGCTCTTTCCATCTCCAATACGGATTGAGCAAATGTTGGTAAATTCTGATTTTATTTAAAGCAAAACAAAATCCTCACCTCTTGGCATCAGCCTAGTGCAAGTCACACCGCTATTTCCAGGATGCTGAGAATCTCCCTTCTACACAGCTACTAAAGGAGAATGGCTTTGTTCAAAAATATTTTATTTTATATTGTTAATTTTATATTGTTATTTTTGTATTTTATTGTATTTTATTGTGTTGTAAGCCGCCCTGAGCCTTCGGCAAGGGGCAGCATAGAATTGTTTTAATATATAAATAAATAAATAAATAAATAGTGGGGTGATCACTAGAATTCAGAACTCAGCAATGTATTCAAAACTGAATTGATGAATTGGCCACTTTTTGTTCCTCCCAAAGTCAAATCTTTAAAATCTCAAGGCCTTTGGGTCCAAAATATGATGAAACTTGTGCATGCTAGTACATTCTTATCAAATATGAACTGAACTGAAATTCTCACCAGTTCCTCAATAAGGGCATGATCCATTGCACATAACTCGAGTGTAGAGTGAGGTGCCCTTTGCCAATGTGGAGCCTTGTGCTGTGTATTTCATCTCTACAGCCATTTTGGGAGAGCTACAGAAGTGCTGGGGAGGGGCAAGGAGTCTGTAGCATAGACAGGAAATGGCATAAGCTCCCCGCCCCACCGCCTTCCTCTCCCTGCCTCACAGCACCCGCTTTCCTCAACTCTGAGGCCTGGTTGTATCTTTGGAGAGGCAGCCAGTGAGGGCAAGAACTCATTTTCAAGGTCCCAGCACCAAAGTACAAGACCTCATGAGGAGCCTCCCTGTTCAGAACTGGTGTTTTTCTGCAGTCAAACATCTCCGCATCCCCTCCGGTTAGTGAGGAGTATGTCTTCCTGCTCACCTGTTCCAGCTGCTCACCCATCTTCCCCTACAACTGCAGGAGAAATCCTTTTAGCCTATCCTGTTAAAATGCCCTTCATTTCTAGGGATGTGTGAATCAGCAAAACTTGAGATCAGCACATTCTCCAAATTCCATCGCAAAGCTCTCTCTGGCATGATTCTTTATCAGATTGCAAACTTTATTTTTTGGGTTTTTTCCTATTTACATGAAATTCTGTGCAGATCTCCATGTGCATTTTTCTAAATGTATGAGTCAGTTGTGCTCCTCTTTGAAACGTACAGATTCTTCCCCATTGATTAAAGTGCATCTGCACACATTTTCCCAATGCACACTTTTTACGTGAGTTTTTCAAATATACACATGCCGTTGAATGCATTTTTTCATGGACCACACTGCAAACTTGGGAATATTCCCACTTTGACTTCAGTTGCATCCAAGTCTGTGTTTGATCCAAAAGGTGAGAACTAGTAACATCTTAATTAAAAATAAATAAATGAGTTTCTCATATACACCTTTTAGTTTTCCTCTTCATTATGCCAGCTCAGTGAAAATGACTAGAGCTGAGATGGTGAGGGGGAGAAAGCCTCAACAATTTCACTGAGGTTTTTTTCTCCCCGGGAAGAGGAGCAACAGCAAAGGGGTGAATGGCATTTGCACTTCTGGCCCCAGTCTGCTGCAGGGGGAGATGCTGGGGGAGGAGATGAAGGGGGGATGATGTAGCTGTAGAACAAGGGAGATGGAAAAGAATAGTGGTGGGGTGACAGTAATGGAGGAGGAAGGGCTAAAACCTCCACCCTCCAGATCCCTATCTGCCCCCTGAAATTTCATGAAAATATACCTGTTTAAATTAAAGCAGTGCAAAATATGGCAGGCATCTGACATAAGGCACTTGAAAGTAGTCATGAAAGAAATGTGCGTCACAGCCAAAACTACCCTCAGTTGCATGGGTGGAAGTGAGGACATAATTTGCTGTATCCAAGAATACTTCTCCATCTGTTCCCAGCAGCAAAGGAAATGAAGGGAGAGCCTTTCTGGATCAATCCAGCCCCAGGGACTTCATGCTCCTCGGTCGCAGCAGTTAACTGAACATATTGCATGTCACTGCCTTGGCAAGCACATATAATATAATATGGACAGCTTCTCCCCAAACATCTCTATCGCCGTTGCATTAAATGTACGGGTGTTTTCAAGATGAGATTTGTTGCTATCATCTGGAGTTGAATATGTGCTTCCCCTTAGATGACACTCCCAGAGGGAGAATGCAGATGGGAAATTGCACCCTTTCTGAAGCTTGCTAACTGAGGTGCCTGCTTGGGGGTGATTTGTGGGAGGCCCGACCTGGCATGTGGTAGTTTACAAGTAAGGAGACCCAGTGGTGTGGAGGGCAAGAGTGCTGGAATGGGACCCAGGAGATCTGGGTTCTGGTTCCCACTCACCCTGAAGCTCATGGCGTGGCTTTGGGGAAGTCACTCCCTCTCAGCCTGATCTACCTCACAAGGTTGTTGCTGTGAGGATAAAATGGAGAGAAAGAGAACCTTGTAAGCTGCCATGGGTTCCTTGTAAGAAGAAAGGTGTGATATAATGCAGTGTAATGACTGATGATGATGATGATGATGACGACAACAACAATGACGACAACAACTAGAAGCATGAAATGGGTGACTCTTCCTCAAAATTTAACCACACCGAGGATCTAACTTTGGCCTGTGAAATAAAGGACTGCTGCAGAAATGAGAAGCAGATTCAAATGACTTCAGAATTCTGTGACCTGAGAGTTCTGCAGTCCAGCATCTTCGGAATCGTGCAAATTTAGTTGCATAAAATACAAAAGTTCCTGAAAATATGCAAATATACATGCCATACAGACAGAGAGAACATTTCCTGCAACCCTCATCTCCAGCATTTGCTGAGTAGCAATCTTTGTTTTTTCTGAGTCTGCTACTCATTGATTGTACACTGAGCAAAGAAAAATATGCAAAATGTTAGATGCCTGTAAAAGTTCCCTAAATCGTGGTAGCTCTTTTTGTGGACTTTTCTGAAGAGGAAGAGGAACTCCAATCTGTCATTCCTACTGAGAAGCCCCTGTGTGCACCACCACAATCAGTGTGTCTCTTTCCTGTTTTGTTACACTGAATATTGATCTGTGTTTATATATTGATCTGTGATCTCTTCGCTCAGCAGCTACGGCGATAGATCAATACAGTGAAGCACAGGGGTGGAGAAATGAGGACCCGTGTGATGTGAGTACACAGGTGAGTTTCACAACAGGTCATGGCAGAGGAAGGAAAGGTCATGTAGCACAGCTGCCATGTTTGTCACAAGGTGGCATCCATGTGTTTATCACACCATGATGTGTGGTTTTCCCTGTGTGCTGGAACGAATGCACCCAGTGTGTTTGCTCTTAAAAGATTTGGACCAAAGCCCACACAACTGAAATCTGCATAATATTTACATATGCTGTCTTATATTTCTATATGCAAATATAGAAACAATTCTAAGAGTTTTTTCAAATTTCTCAGATGGCAAAGAATCTCTCATACAAACCCCAGATAAAATAAACATTTTAATTCTCCCCCCGCCCAATCCACTGCTCCCCAGATCCTCCTAACTCAATTGTTCCTCTTCAGTTACAATGAGTTTGCAACAGAGTGAAAGCATGCACAAAAAAGAGAGTCCGGCCTTCTCCAATGCAACTAAGTTTGGGGGCACAGGGAGTGCTTCTACCCATGGATGCTTGTGAATTTGGAGGAAGTGATGCCATACTCAAGCCTGCCTTGCTTCCATCTCTCACACTGACTTCTGGAGCCTGATTTCAGTTGCATCTTACTGCCTTTTCATCCTCTTTACAGGGCCTTACAAAACTTATGCTCATGTACTCTTCATACTCTTCTGCCTACATTCCCCGGATAGGTGAAGCTAACCTGAAGAACATTTTCACTTTAGGAGAGGAGAAATCTCTTGTGCAACATGATGACAATTACATCACTCTGCCTCCCTCCCTTTCTAATCCTGCTAAACTTTTCCTGCTGCCTTCTTCGCCCATGCATCCTTGGTTCTCTCTGTAGCTTTTCATAGAATGTTTCATCATCTCAAGCCTACGCACAATATATTGAGAAAAAAAAGACCTGGAAAATCCATGCCACGCAAAGTTGTTAACGATCGTCTATATTAGTCACTCGACTTTCTAAAAGTTATATTATGCCAGTTGTTTTCAGAAACGCTGGGGTGTGCTTCTGCTTACTATACTTTCTCCTTTGTTAATCTTAGTCATGTCTTAGTCAGACCACCTCCAAATGAAGAAAAGAACAGAAAAAACACCTTCTGCCTCCAGCATTCTCATTTGTATTTTACAACCTCCAGAATAAGCAGGTTCCATTTATGCACCTTACAGCTCTGTGTTAGTCAGAATGTCGATCCCCTTGCTTGTCCCTATATAAGGACAATTGTCCTGAGAGGCGATCCGGTATGTAGCAGTTAGACCAACTAGACTTAAGGACATAATTCTGTGAAGAGACAGAAAAAAGTCCAAGTCCGACAGCTTCCATACTGGCTAGGAAATACTGGGAGTTGTAGGCCTTTCTTGTCCTGCACCGTAAGGGCCTTCTTTCTGAGTGGAGAATTGCTCTCTCCTATCGTGACCCTGTACGTGTTACTCTGGAGATAAGGTATGTACCTCTGAGCAACACCCCAGGGAGCATTGCTTAGAATTCCAAGGTCTCCATCATGTAACTTTGATCAGTATTATCTGAGAGTGGGGAAAATATGCACTAAGGGTTCTTGGTCTTGTGAGTCCATTGTGTTTCCTGCACACTTTAGAAAATGGGGCCCATTTACAATACCCTGGTTTAACTGGACACTGCCAGGAACTGAGGAATCATTTTCAAGGCTGGACCAGCCTCTTCTTTATGTGAGTCTCCAAGTGCCTACAAGAGTTAGGGCAGTGGCATGCATTATTTTGAAGCATGTGTGTCCACACTTGCCCCTGTGCCCATGTCCACATCCATGTCTCTCTGTGTTATTGGGATGTTCTAAGGGAACTACTTGAAGATGCAAGTCTAGGAGGTGAATGACCATTCCTGGTGTCTCCTACTGGGACATGTTAAACAGAGCTGCTCTTGCACCTACTAATACTTGGAAGTTTGAGGCAAGCATGAGGGTTTCTGCTCAGAACTTAGCAAGCCAGGCAGGTACTGTATCTGCAACATGGAATGATGATGACTGGGGAGCTGGGTTCCCTCCTTCTTTCCTTCAAACAACAGACAGTTCTTTGACAAAAGCTCTTTATTTCCAATGTAGATTCAGCAAGGCATGACCAGCAAAGAAAGAGCCTGCACAGAGCAGTTTATTGAACCCAGATTAGACATTATTTCTGAGAAACCTCATTTTGAGTAACCCTAGACCCCATCCTTTTGGAGTGCCTCTCTGGGGACAGGCAAGGCTCCTAGCAGTATGTAGACTATCGAGTTGGCTAGCCCTTCTCTCCTAACATGGGGTCAAGGATTGGACCAGGCTCTTTTGGCTGTTCTCCCATGTCCTCTTCCAGCACTTCCAGGTCCCATCCTTTCCCAGGGTCTGCTTGAACAGCTGGAGACAGCAGCCTTGAGATAAGCTCTCCCTCCTCCACCATCCCAGCTCCATGGAATAGAAGTTCCGGTTGCATGGATCTGTGTTCCTATTCCAGTGAACAGCCAGATCGGGACTTGGGTCCATCACGCTGCCATGGCTAGCCGTCCAGCTCCAAGACTGGTTGAAAGGGGAACTAACCACAGGATGGCATCCCATCCCATATGCATATTGCCTAAAATATGTCTGTTAAAGGGTGGCCCTGACCAGCCATGCCTTTCCCGCATATTGAAGCCTGAGTGAAGTTGGATAGCCCTTAACAGAACCCATTAAACTGAAAAGGCTTTTTGTTGTTGCTAACTGAATTTATGGCTGCAGTCCTGTGGACATTTACTGAGGAATAAGTTCTCAATAGGACATGAGAGTTACTTCCAGATAAATGTATGTAGAAGTGGGCTGTAAATGCAAATGGTTTGTGGTCCTGATTGTCCGTGTGTGTTGTGTTCCACTAGAGATACCGGGCTTAGATTCCCTTATGCACAATCTGGAAGCTCATTAATAAAAATGTCATCACAGCAAACTTTTGCAATTCTTCCAGTACCATAGAGAGTAGCAGGCAAAAAAAGTTCCGACAAACTTCTTGCATGCTTGAACCTTCCAGCTGAGGAAGTCTCCCAGTTGTATTCAGCAGTGTTACCACTAAGATGCCTCATTTCCCTACCGTCCTGTATATTCAGTGTTTCAGATTCTCTTGGAAATGGGACACGCCACAATGCAAAGGCTTTCAGGGGCCCTTCCTTCCCTGTATCACATTCTGTGTCAGGGAAGGCAAATTCTGTCCTGGGGTTGGGCATCCCAATTCCTGCAGTCGTGTCAGAGTTAATCTGTATGACACAATTGAACCACACTCACTGTCACTGGCAAGAGAGACTCGTGTGCGTAAGCAATCTTGGGACACCCTGTAAATATCAGCGCAGTACTGGGAAAACAGAACGACATGGCGATGACAACAGATGAATTTAGCACAAAGAGAAAATAGGGAAGGGTTGAGAAATTTGCTCTGTTGGATCTCCTGAAACAAAAAGCAGACATGAAAGCAGATTTGAGGCAGAAATCCATACATTTCTGAGCTTATGAAGTGTTCCATGCATTTTAAAAAATGTAACCCTGAACATGCAGACAGTTGAAAAACTTGCAAAGAAAATGGCCTGTCCCATTAAAATGGGCACAGACGCCCTTCGTTAAAATTGGCATAGACGTGCTTCAGTCAATTGATACATTAGTACAAAATTGCAGCTTTTGAAATGTGTGTGCAAAAGTGCATGCGTTTAAGGAAATCCCACACCCCTCCCTTTAGCTGAAACAAGATGAACTTAGTAATAGAAGAAGAGAACTTCAATGAGAACAAATATGACAGGTCTGCTCATCTTTAAGAGGACACACACACACAAAGAAAAAACCATGGGCTAGGAAAAGGACAGGGCACTCCTAAAACCTCTGGACTAAGATCTTCAAGTGGGCACAGATATAATGAACAGATTCTTAAAGCAAGATTCTACACTGAGAATTGTAGCCTTTTTTCCTGCCTAACAGGCCTAGGATTCGGCTTTTAGGGAGAGGCTGTTGTCAAGCACTCTTGGTTCAGATGTGCATTCACAGCTTACTGAAGGCAGAAAGGTCCTTTAATACTGCCTGAGTGCAGTTCTTAAACAGCAGCAAAGTAAATCCAGTTAAAGATTTCCATTGCATGATTTTCTCAACAGGTAGGAGAAATCCACCCTGAAGTGCCTTTTGCTTTCCGCTGAAGTTGGCCCAAGAAGGAGACACTTCTCCTGAGCTCAGTGTGTGTGTTTTCATAGTAGCTGCTCCAGTCCTACCCCAGGGACTGGAATGCTAGCAAGAACGTCTGGAGTGGGCAGAGGTCGAATGAGGAACTGAAATCATCAAGCCAAATACAGTTTCTCACACGGCCCTGCAGTTCATCATATATATGGCTCCCACATGTGTATGGTGCCTGTAAGACCAGCTGATAGCTCTGGGAAGAAGAACCAGAGCTGGGGATAGCTGGATCTGTCAGCTTTGCATTCCCTCAGTTTCATTAAAAGCAAGCACCAAAAACCACACTCTTTCCTTCTTGTTTATGGAGAAATTTGCAAATGTGGTTGCATTTGTAGAACACGAAAGGCATGCTTGTCTATCTGCATGGTACCCAAATGCGTTCCTAGCATGCAGAAGGTCATGATGTTTCTGCCTGCCATGTAGCTATTGAAGAAGAAAAGCCTGTCAGAAAATAAGAAGCTGGCAAGCCATTCTGATTCAAAACCACATGCATGGCCGAATACACAGGGCTTGAAACCAGGCTTAGAAGAGCTAAGTCTTCAAAGCCCTCTAGCTGCATGGACACTTCTGTCAGTTTCACTTTCTCACACCACCATTTTTAAAAAATGAATGCATCCTGGTTTTGAGTGACTTAGCGTGCAGTCTTATGCATGGTTAGACAAAATAAAATCACAGTCCTGTGACTCCCAGCGTTCTCCAGCCAGCCAGGTTATTTGGAGCAAGCTGGGAATTGTAAGATTTTTTCCCTCCACCTAAACGTGTATCAAATTGCACCCTTGGAGAATTTTGGCAATGTCTCATAAAACCGAACCATACAAAGGTCTCGGCCATCTGCCCTGGTCAAATTCAGTAAGTGCATTTATTCTCAGTCTGAAGCAAGTACTGCCTGTCTGCCATGGGGTTCTTAAAGATGATCAGTCTATCAGAAAACTCACCTACTGTGGCCACCTTAATCAGCACCAGAGTCAGATGAATTTAAACTTAGAGTTTTAAGCAGTTGAATTCTATCTCCGTGGGGTTCCTCATCTATTGCAACATCTGCTTTCAGCTGCTCAGGTGCACCACTATCCATGGTGTTCCATGGGGGTGAACCTATTTGTGGGATGCTGTTCAGTGGTGGTGACCAGAGGAGCAGTAGATGCCACTGCCTACCTACTCACCGGCTGGCTGGCTGGGCACAAGTGAGGATGAGGACCAGCAAAGAGGTCTTCTCCAAGGTCCATCAAAAACCTGGACCGCTGCCCTGGCTACAGTCATTAGCATATGTGCCAATCATTGGGTTAGGAAAGAAAAGGTGACATATGGAAGGCAACCAAAGGCCAGCTGAGAGGACAGTGGTTGGGTGCAGCAAAAGTTCTTCTCTATTGGTGATGAGGGTAGCCTGCTGGAAGGGTGGGACATTTGGCACCAGAGGTCCCCTACTGAGTCCATGGGTGCAGATGTACGGCTGGTGGAGTTCCATTTGCAGTGACGGTGGAAATGGGGCATACTGAGGATCGTTGAGTTCCTGAGTCCCCTCATTCCCAAGTCATGTCTACAAAGGGTGCTCTCCGAAAAATCAGCCCTGCTAATGGTGTCATTAACTCCCTCTCATTGCATTTTTGGTGAATGTTGGAGAACTTCCCACTCACTTGCAGAGCTGGCCAAATGTCTCGCTGAATGTTTTCCACATTCTTCCAGCTTTTTCCAGCTGCCAAGCAATACAGTACATCAGCCATTAAATTCAAACAAAACCACTCCAAGTTGAATATAAATACACATAAATAAGCCGAAAGAGTAACATTGTATTTCATAATTTGTTAATTCAGTTTGATCTTAATTCATATTTGCAGAATAAATAT
This sequence comes from Varanus komodoensis, assembly GCF_004798865.1. Classification (NCBI taxonomy): domain Eukaryota; kingdom Metazoa; phylum Chordata; class Lepidosauria; order Squamata; family Varanidae; genus Varanus; species Varanus komodoensis. The sequence goes on along the minus strand of NW_025335269.1, from coordinate 12,905,219 downwards.
CTGAATTAAATACAAATAGGTCTCTTGGTTTCATCTTGTGTGTGGGTGTATGTTTAAATTTTGGGATGAGATTAATGCACATCAGTAGCTCTGACCCAACACCCACCTTTTCAACTTTTGATTGCATTGTTGGTGCCAGCTACCTGGGATTCTGCAGGAGAGCTTCTGCTCCACAGGCCACAATTCCACAGAGACACTGCAGCTGGCCACCGGCATCCCTGACCAGAGCCCATCACGTCAGCAGCAGGAGTAAAACCATCCCTGCGGTCTTGATCTGCAATGCCTATCTTGCAACAGCTACTCCTTAACAACACTGGACCACCCAACCAAAATGGAGATCAAAGAGCCAGGCTTTCTTGCAGATTCCAGAGCAGCGCCATCCCTTGCACTGTTCTGGCAGCAGAGTTTTATCAAGGGCTTCTTCGTCTGCATACCTTCCAATATCCCCTGCACCATCACCTGCCAGTGATGCCTGCCAGCAGTTTATGTAGGCTAAACAAGCCTGAGAGAAAGCCTGCAAATCCCAGAGGTCTGGCTCCAGAAATCAAAGAACTGTGGCAGGACTGCATTTCACAGTGAGACCCATCAAGGGGGAAAGGGAATGTGCTCTGAGAAATGACATCTGCAAGACTGCCTCTGCAGAAAGTAGGCAAATGGCCCCCTAAGTGAGGTGTCTTTCAAACAGAAAGCTGGTTGGTTGTCCAACAGGCTGTTAGAGCACAAGGGAGCTGGGGAATTGGGTGCACAGGGAGAGTCAAGGAGTCAAGCCAGTCCAACTTGTCTCCTGAGCCTGGTAGGAGCTATCCGTGGTGCTGCACTCCATCCTCAAAATGTCTTCACAGCATGGAGGGATGAATCCTGTAAAGCTTAGGATAAAAGCTGCCATGGCTAAAGCGCTCCACTGATGAGGAAGCTACCAGCCTTTGCTAGGGAGACTCATCTCTGTGCGCCCTCTGCCCCAGCTCCTCAGCATGGGAAGGGGAACTGGGCTCCTGCAATGGTGGGTTGCCCAGCCCTGCTATGAAAGGACATCACTTGATGCTTCCTGGTGTCTCCGGGGATGGGCTGGAGCTCCTACACTCAGCACTAGGTTTGCTGATAAGAGCTTCAGGCGTGCTGGCTCCCCTTCCACTAAATGCATTTAGTGTGCTTCGCCACTGGTACTGGTGGCGAATTACAGCTTAATAGCAAAGCATGCGTGCTGGATACATTCAATGCTCAGGGTTCAATGCTCAGTATCTCCAGCTCAAAGACTGTCAAGGAGTAGGGCTTGAGAGACCCTCTCCAGTGAGCCCTCGAAGCAATGCCGCCAACTACAGGAGAGAAAATACTGGGCCAGACAGACCAGCAGTTTGACTCAGTCTGAAACAACTAACAACTCCAGATGCTCATAGGTGTTTTGGTCACAAAGCTGTGGGTCATTGCCTCAAGTGTTGGGATAATTCTTAATGAGCACCCATCAATCTGCTCCAGTTCTCTGCCATCTTACCTCTTAGATCAGCTTCCCCGACTTGGTGCCCTCCAGATGTTTAGGAGTTCAGCTCCCATCAGTTCCAGCAAACCAGGCCAGAGGTCAGGAATATCGGAAGCTGTAATCCAGAACATCTGCAAAGCACCAGATTGGGGAAGGCTGCTCTAATCCATCAATTGTTAGAAGGCCTGAGGGCAAGCAGTCTCTTGATGCATTGATCTCTCTCTCACACACAGCCATGTCCTGTACATTTATGCTGGACCAACTGCATGGTCCAAAGTGAAGTTTCCCACCCCATCCTCTACACAGAAGCCCCTCCAAGCCCCTGGAAATGTTACAAAGAGTCAGGAGATCGGAGAGAGCTGGTGAGTGTGGAGTGGAGGGAGATCCCAAAAAATTGAGCAAAAGGATTGTGCAAAGCTGAATCCTTCCTCTCTCAGGAGGCAAAGCTTGGGTCCAACTGATGTTGTCTAATTATTATTATTAATTGCATTTCTATACCACCCACAGCCAAAGCTCTCTGGGTGGTTCCCAACATTTATGTCACCCTTCCAGAGATCAGCCAGGTCTGGCTCTGCTTAGCTTCCAAGATTAGGCAGGATCAGGCACTTCAGACTATCTTTTAAGTATCTACTTGGATTTATACTTACGTTTAAATATTAATTTTAGAGTTGACTTTTAAATATCCTATGGGTTGTTTATGGACCAAAAAGTAAAATAAAAATATAAAATTATACAAAATGATTCATAAAACTTTGGCCTGTATGCACTTTGGAAAAATGAGCTGCATGAGTCCTAGGACTCACTAAGCAATTTGGTTCCCATCACACAAAAGAACGAGAGCTTTTGAACTTTCATTCTACAACTAAATTTCCCTTATGAGAGGTTGGCTAGTTTTTGTCGGCTGGGTTGCTTTGTTTGCATCTGCAATCTGATCCTGTGCATGGTTACTCAAAAGGAAGCCCCCTGGGATTTGCTTAGTCCAAAGTAAGTCTACAAGGGATATAGAGCTGAATCCAGATTTATTCTAGGCGAGCTGTGTGGATGGAAGTTGACTTCCCACTGCCTCCTCCCAGTGGCAACCCCTCCAGCTCCCCGGAAACGCTGCTGCAGGGTCTGGACAACATGTGGAAAGGGCTGAGCTCAGAGGTATGTGAGAAGGGGGTATCTCTGGCCCAAGGAGGGAAGTGCTTCCTCTCCTAGAAGTCCAGTCCTTCCTCTCCAAGCCAACATTTAGAAACACCAGAAACGGTCTTATATTCGGTTTCATGCCTGATCCAACATGCCCAGCTGCGTGACCATCAGCTAGCAAAGTCTCATCAGGGTTTCAGGCAGACATCTTGTCCAGCCCTACCCGGAGATGCCAGGGATTGAACTTGGCACCTTCTGCATGCAGAGCTTTACCATTAAGCCATGGCCCCTTCCCTTCACTGGCTTCATTGAAAACTGAACTTTAGCATGGGAGCCCAGAAGGCTCAGAGAAGAGGAGTCAAATTCTGTGGGCAAAAGTTTTCTTACTGCTATTCTATTTTCTTGGATTAATTGGCCTGACTATTCTGAAGATAAAGTTCAAAATGACATGGAACTTTCCTAACCAAGGAATTTATTATGTGCTCATTAACCTTCAAAGTACTGGGCCAGTGCTTTAAAAGGTGTCCGCATGTTTCACATCTGTCTCAAGTATATAGCAACTGTGGATATATCCTTGAATGGCAGCATGAAACCCTGGTGTATTTGCGCAATTGTGGTATGCCATAGCACCACCTAGTGGTTGTACAATAGAACATATAGCAAAAGTAAAGGAACTGACAACCCACAAAGAATCTAGAGGCAAAAGCCTTGGCAGACTGACATCAAAAAAGCCCTTGCTGAGAGCTGCAAGCAAAACCAGCAACACGTTTTGTTTGTCCTTCTTTGGCGCTGCAAGAATACAGATTTCCTATCAAGGCAACACTGAGGTGGAAATTCTCATTTTCAGTACAATTTCGAGGTGTCTTGTTTCACTTCCTAGTGCTTAGTGCTGCCTTTCGGTTTTTCTCTATCATGGTAACAGTTGAGAAAACAAGAGTGATAAATGGATATGAAAAATGAGGGGAAATGGGTGGATTATCGTTAGTTATTGTTTGCTAGAAATCCATACCAGGCTGTTGTTCTACAGACTAGGCAGACGTAGTATTTCCTTATATTTTCATCTGGTAACGGTGGCAAACAGAATGAAAAGCAAACTGAGGATGAAGGAGGGGCTAAATTATTTGTGCAGAGCCTTGATCCTGTGGATGGAAAAATGAACTTGATCTGTAAAGGAGAAAGGAAGCCAGTAAAGGATTTTGAAGGGAGAGGCAGCAAAAACTGCCTGGAGAATGACAAAGATGACTTTAACAGTGGAGGCCAGAAGAAGACTGATAGCAGCCATCGGTTTTGTACTTTTCACACCATCTTGTCTAACCTAGTGCCCTTCTGACTAGGTTGGTAGATTTCGATTCCCATCCAATGGCCATTTGTCAGGATTGCTGTGAGTTGCAGTCCAAAATCATCTGGAGGCACCAGATGGGGAAACGTGTTCTGATTTAGAGTGCAATCCAAAATATGGCTGCTCAGAAATCCATGACTGGCTCCCAGGTAAACTGGCCGAGGGTTGCCATCTAAGATTCTTTCAGCCATTCAGTTGCAGTGTCATGCAAGAAAATCGCAGTGCAAATGCTGAGCTGCAAGCCTGTGATGTTACATTTGCACGGGCACTGAAGTGTGAGTCTAGCCCAGTGAAATCCTGATCCAACAGCCCTTGCTCTTAAAAGCCAGTGCACTGCCTTTCTTTCATCAGAAGCCCCTATTCATCCATTGGTCTGTTACAGCAACTGGCTGTTAAAAAAAAAAAAAAAAAAGATCAGTATTTTGGGAGGCTGGAAGGCCTGCTCTGGGAAGGATGGGGTGAGGGAGGCCACCGGTGCAGAATGCCCACTTCTGCCAATGCCAAAAAAGGCCTTTTCTGCCAGGAAAACAAACAAAAGTCCCCTTCTACCAATGCAGTCTGTCAGTGCCAGCATCAGTCTGGAGCCAATCCCAGGCATGTTATCTTGCAAGTCCCATCATTCCCAGCCTGGGGGCAGCAACTGGAGCTGGACAGGTTGGTCTTCTCTGCAGCGAACCGCCCTGTTCTTGGCTGAAGGGAGCTTTGAACTGGAGAGCTCAGCCTTCGGTCCGGGCACAGCACTGGCTGTCAAGCAGGGCGAGGGACACCTGGCTGCCAGTTCCAGCAGGCAAACAGGCAGCCGCCGAGCAGCCTCAGAGCTCCATCATCACGCACTCTCTGTCTGTCTGAGAGCAACAGAGATGGCTGGTTTCCTAAAGGGATTGCATTTCCAGTCACAGCCTGGGTAGATAAATGCAGTGGCTGAGAGACCGAAAACTAACACTCTCTGCCTCCCACAAAGGGTCTGTGTGAACTCCTTGAACGTGGCATCCAAAGACCCACTGAGGCTTAGACCACGCCTGCCCAGTTCATTACTCTTGCATTGTATTGTCTTTGGCCTTCATGGGTGGAGTTTGGCAGGTGTCGGGGAGGAGAGAGGTTTCACAAAATCCCAGAAACCCATGGCCTGAGGCGGCCCACCCCTGCTGAAGACATGCAGTTTGTACGTACCGTGCAGGATCTGATCTTGCATCTCTTTCTCAGTTGGAAGCAGCACTTGCTACTCCGGCTGCTGACTCCTCTGTGTGTATTCACCCATCCTAGGTTGATTTACAGAAGGCCATTGCTGCAAACAAAGAAGGGTCAAAGAAGCAGCACAAAACCTGCTTGAAAGATTGGAACCCAAACAAATATACCATGAGTGGCAGTCTCTCTTTCAAACTACTTACAGGGTTTAGTGCGGATGTGCTCACCTTCACCCCTCACCTCTTGGTTTTCCTCTTCTGTTGTCTTTTTTCACAGTCAAAATTCAGACTGCAAGCTCCTTGGGGCAGAGCACTGTTTGCTTCTGTTACTGTGTAAAGCATCATGTGTGCTCTTTTGGCTATACTCTTGGGCTGGATTTCTGGAAATGGACTTCCCACCCTCTCCTCCTCACAGCAGCCCCCTGCCCCGCCCAACACCCTGAGAATGCTGTGCAGAGAGTCAGGAGAGCCCGATGGAGACGGGGTGCTGCGGCCTGGGCAGGGAGGGACAAATCCTGCTCCCAGCCCACCATCACCGATGATGTCATCCAGGCAGACAGTCACCGTGGCCCTCTGAGCAGGTTGGCAGCCGGCAGGCTGGAAGACGCAGCAGAGAGCAGGGAAACGATGCATATCAGCCAGAATATTCTCTCTGATCAGAAAACAGCTGCCTCTTTTCAAGGCTTGCCTGCACCAGGCCTGAGAACCGGAAAAGTCCTTCTGAGCTCTGGGCTGCTATACTGTACCATCTTTTGTGCAGCTGTAATTTTGACGTGGTGAGCCAGCTTGAACTTCGGTAATCCTCCGCCCCAGACACCTCCAACGCCTGCAACTGTGTTTTTTTCCAAGGGGTTTTCAGCTGTGCTGTTGAGAAACTCTTTTCAAAGGGAGGGAAGGAGAGAGAAAGAGGGTGGGGGAAGGGAAAAAACATCTGTCTGACTGGAGATTGTTTCTATAGCTGTGACACTTATAAGAGCACAGAATAATGTTATTTTTCCAAGATGGACTACTTGTCCTATTTTACTCTTTGCAGTGTTTCCTGCCCATCCCTTTTTTTATTAACCACATGATAATTTCCATGGCTATCAAAACAAGGGAGAAAGAGACGACAAATCAATGAAGAAAGCCAGGGAAAAGAGGCTGCAAGTTGCACAATGCTCTTAAACATTCCCAAGGAATTTAGATCTTAGGAGGGAGCTGTTTTTATGAATGGGTACAACTGACACATGAAACGCGTGGGATCTGTCTGAGCGCCTTGTCTGGGTCAGCTGGGACATCTGGCTGTGGTGAACTTGGCATAACGTGACTCACACACACACGGCGAGCCTTGCTCGTCCCCACTTAGGATTCCTTGCTGGCGCAGTCACAACCAGTGTCAAAAGCAGCTCTTCCAGGCCATCACGCAAAGCGATCCTGTTTGTGTCATCAAGGCTGATCTGCTTCAATACACACTCATGCAAGGTATGACACAGGAAAGGACCCATTTGCCTATATATGGTGCGTACCAAGGGAGGCGTCCCGGCTCTGAAGTGGCTGGATCTGACAAACCAGACTGCCTCAGGCCATAGCTATCTGCTTCTCTAAAAATTCCAGCTCTGCAGAGGCCATACATCACAGCGACACAGACTCTTTCCAGCGGAAGCATCCTCCTTGGAACTGAAGGGAGAGCTTCCATTCTGCGGGGCTAATCCCATTCCATATTCAGGACCACCTTCTGGAGAACTCCGAGCTAAATCTGGACCCATCGAAAGGACTGGCTCCTCACCCCAACTGCCAAATCAGTGGCAAGAGGGATGTATGGAGGAAACAGTGGCTGTGGCAAAAGATTAAGAAAGACACGCTTTCCCTTTCCAGGTTAATATGAGCATTCCTAATTTAGAGGTGTAACCTTAGTTGTGTACCTGCTGAAGACCCACAATCCAGCAGAGGGCATCTAACAGGAACCCTTTGGAGGTGCTCCTCCTCTTTTACTTGCCTTTCGCCATGCCCTGGACAGGGGCAGAGGCAGAGGAAAGGAGGCGGAGCTGCCGGCGACTTTGCGCTGTTTGAATCTTAATATGTGCTTACCAAAATCACAGGGCTGCTGGACACCTGCTTCACCCTCCAAACAAGATCAGTCTTGCCAGCATTTCTCTTGATTGATCTTGATTGTTAAACCGAGTCTCTGAGCATACGCAAGGTGAAGTGTTGAATCCTTTCTGCTGTTAAGAACCCATGCTTATCTCATCCCAGGGAGAGGGTTGCTGTGAAAATAGGCACGGCTCTGCTTCTGCTTTTGAGCTCCTGACTGGGCTTCCCTCCAATGGTGATGGTGAACAATCGGGTACATCGTTTCAGTGGTGGAGGTTTTCCTCCAAAAGACTTCTGATTTCAATATCCCCTCCCTCAGGCTGTAGTTCCTCCTTGCTCTAGCAGCCAGGTAGACTGGCCTCCTGCCAGCCTCCCCACTGGGGTCTCCCATCAGGTCTCAGCACCTTGAGCCACAGCTGAGGCCTGAACAATTTCATAAGCAGCCTCATCGTCAGGTTCTGAATCCTCGGCATAGCCAGCACAGGGAGCCTCCCAAGCGAATGGCCAAAATTTGGCAGGACAACACCCAATGAGGGCCACAGCTCGGCAAAGCCCACTGCCAAGGGCCCCCCGGGCTAGCTTCTTCTCCTTGCTCTTGTGGCCTGACTGCAGCCCAGCCAAGGTGGTGGTGAGGAGCAGGAGATGCTGGCCCCTCTTTTCTCCTTGACTCTCCACCTATCAAGCCAGCCAGTGGTAGCAGTGGGGGCAAAAAGGGGGTGAAGCAACAGCAGGGGTGACCAGGGCAGTTCAGCCGACACACTGAGGAGGAGGTCCATGGCGGGTGCTTTGCCCAGGGGCCCTCCAAAACTGATTGGATTTATTTATTTATTTTTATTATTTTTCAATTTATATCCTGCCTTTTTCCTACAAAGGGCTCAAGGCAGCTTATATCCTCCTCCTCCATCTTATCCCCACAACAACAACCCTGTGAGGTAGGTTGGGCTGAGAGTCTGTGACTGGCCCAAAGTCACCCAGTTGGCTCCATGGCTGAGTAGAGACTAGAACCCAGATCGTCTGAGTCCCATTCCCATGCTCTTAACCACTACACCACACTGGCTCTCTGGATTCTTCCCAGATCATTTGTTATACTGGATCGCTCGCTCCTTTCTGAACTGGGCACTGAGTTCCCCCCTCGCATTGGATAGAGATCTGTGAGGAATCCAATGAGGGGGCGGGAAGCTGTCGCATTCCCCAGGCTCGGCTCCCTTGACTCTGGCCCACTTCCTAACAGCCGTGGGTCCAATTTCCTGGCAAGTGAGCCCAGACAGACCCTGCAGTAGCCCTGTCCCATTTCTGCATGCAAGACATGCAGCCTTTGTGTGTCCCGCAAGTTGCTGCAGAAGAAGGTTGCCGGTTGCAGAAGCGGAGTTCCACAAGCGTTCATGGATGTCCTCTCAGCTCAGCTCAGCTCGCTTCTTGAGCGAGGGCTGAGCATGAGAAGACATCTGACAGGCAGGACAGGGCCAGATTCTGGGGAGGATCCGTGTAACCCACGTCTTGGGGAAAGTGCAAATGCAAATGTCGAATGGCACACAATGATGCATTGCATGAGGGGAAACTGCATGCCTGAACGTGCCCTTTGGGGAATGGGCATACAAAAACACACATCGAAGGAGAAATGTGCACTGAAATGCCTCCACGGTTTCATACACTGAGCCAGTGTGGTGTCGTCGTTCAGGGCACAGAACTGGGACTCAGGCGATCTGAGTTATAGTTCCCTCTCAGCCGTGAGCCAACCAGGGGACTTTGGGCCAGTCACAGGCTCCCAGCCCAACCTACCTCATGGGGTTCTTGTGGGGAGAAGACTGAGAACCAACACTGAGCTGCTTTGAGTTCTTTGTAAGACAAAAGGTAGGATATAAACCCGATACATACATGCATAAGGTTTTTAAAGGAAAGGGATATGGAGATGGAACAAAACTGTTTTAGGGATGGGAAAAATGAGGAACTGAGCAGACCTGAAGCCGGCAGTTCCCTCTCTTGCTGGCTGTCGCAGTGGGTCTTGGAGGGGTTCCTATTTGGGGAAAAGATTGCTGCCAGCTCTGCCATCCCCCATTTCCTTAGGCCTGGAAGGACCAGTCCATGACCAATCAGTATATCCCTGTAAGTGTTCATTCTGTTCGTTTTTTTTAAATCTGCATGAGAATTAGCACTGCAACATTGTTTGAATGTGCATTTTTACATGCGTTTTCCCCCAAAATACAGTTTCCTTGACCTGAAAGTAAGAGCATAGATCCAGATTTACACTGGATCAATTCCACTGGTGGAAATGGGCTTTCCTGCCCCCCTCCCTTCCTATGGCAGCTCCTCACACCCTAAGCCTGCTACTACACAGAGAAACCTGATTCACATTGGGCCACGCATTGAAGCCATGGTGGGGTGAGCTGCCAGGTTGCTGATTCATCCCTCTCACTGCAGCTCATCTTGTCCACACTTGGCAAGGGCAGCTGATTGGTGTGGTTAGCCTACCTTTCCAACAAGCCATCCTTGCCAGGTTTGGGTGATATGAGAAACTGTGGTTGGCCTAGCTTTTTATGGCCACAGGTGTCTGGCTTATTAACCACCTTTCTGTCCAGGGTCAGAAGATCCTGAGAAGGTGGTGAGCTCTGGTTTGAGGCATGTCCAGATATCATGCAAAGGGCCTTTCCACAAGAACAGTCCTTCTTCTTGCAGAAGGTCCCTCCCTCTTGGGGAACATGCTGTGATTCATTTTTGGAGCCACTTCCTCTAACAGGGCTCAGCAGATGCAGAGACGCAAGCAGGTGGTATGGGCGGCTTTGGTGGTCTGGTAGTGTTCATCTCACTTCCTCGTGTGAGGTGGCTCTGCCTGGAAGCTACGAGGATGAAAGGATTAGCCATCGGAATCTTAGCCGACGAAATGTCAGTGGTTAACAATATTCCCTTTGATGGTCAGGGGACCACGCTGGACGTTTCACAGCTGTGATGATGGCAGCTTGATTCATCCTCCAGCAAGCCCTCTGATGTAACCACGGACAGTGTCCTGGAATCCTCGCATCATCTTCAGCATCAGAAAGATTTTGTGTTAAAACAAAAAGCAAAACCCTGGCCTATTTTAAGCCCTTGTTCAAATGGACCTCTGACTCAAAGCAGGCGTTCTGTCTTTCTCATCATGCTGTCTTTGACAGCTCCTTACCTTTGTTCAAGTTCCCTATCCTGATATGTGTGTTCTAGAACCAAACTATATGCTATATGTAGTTCTGTGATTCTTTCCCCTGTAGGTTAAGTGTGCTTGCAGGCATGCATGCACAAACCCCCACACGCCAGGCCTCCAAGATTAATTGAGGACTGGTCCAGGAAAGGAGACTGCTTAACTCTTTCTCTGCTGGCTGTTTTTCCACTTAAATTTGCCTTCCCCCTTTGTGTGTGTATTTTAAATACCTGGCTGCTTTTCTGGAAAACGGTCTGCAACTAACTTAGAGGCCTCTGGCATTTTGCATTTGTTTGTATGCATGTGGAATTAAGAAGAAATGAACTATGCATGAGCTTGGACCTAGTTCTATTATTATCATTGCATTACATTTCTATATCACCTGTAGCCAAAGCTCTTTGGGTGAGTCACAACATTGAAGTCATCCATCCAGTTCCATGCCTGACCCTGTTTTGCTTCCAAGATTAGGCAGGATCAGGCACTTCAGGCTGGATTCACTGTGCTCAAGGAAATTAGTTCTCCTCTCCTTTGCACGTCCACCCCTCAAGTGCCAATAGGGAGTTATGAGACTGCTGAATGGGGTGCGTATGGTTTGGGAGGAAGGGAATCCCCATAACTGGGCAGAGGGAGCTTTTCATAAATGGCACCATCCAGACGCCAGAAGGCCAATGTGGTGTAGTGGCGAGGATGCCAGACTGGGACTCGAGCGATCCAGGTTCTAGCCTGCACTCCGCCATGAAGCTCGGTGGGTAACTTCAGGCTAGTCACTGACTCTCACTAATCTACCTCATAGAGTAGTTGTTGTGAGGATTACGTGGACAGGAGGACAATGTAAAGAACCTGGGGTTTTTGAAAGAGGGAAAATGTTTGGGGATGAAGAAATACAAATAAATCCCACCCTCAAATTATCCTTTGACCTTTATTCAACCCATTTTTTTTTCTGCCAGTAGGACAAAGCGGGTGTTGGAGTAATTAGATTTCATCTCTGCACTCAGAATTCTTTCTGTCTTTGGACATAACTGAGGGGCAGGGGGCTAAGTGATGACCACCGCTATGATCTGAGCTCTGAGCCATTGGAGGAAGATGCTGATGGGTGAGTAAGGGGGTGCTACCAAAGCTCAGCTTAAGTGTGCTCAGCCACATGAACCCCCCACTTCAAAACCCCCACTCTCAGCACCTGCCGGGCTTGAGGCTGGACCTGCAGGCTGAGTATTTTCCAGCAGCTGCTAGCCACCCCTTTCCGAGAATGCCAGCATTTACCTTATACTAGCCTTATTGTACCTTCTCACAGCCAGCCAGCCAGCCCTGGCCTTCTTCTCCCTTAATCTAATCCATTACCTGGCCTAGCAGGAAGGCTGTACCCTCCTCTCTCTTTAGGCTGCAGCTCGTCACCAGCCTCTGGCTTTTCTCAGCAATCCCTCTTGCACAATCTGTCTTTCGTTCCCCAACATCTGCCCTCCCCATTTGCCTGTATATCCCAAAAGCACAAAAATGGAGCCATACATTCACGTGGAGCAGCAGAGGCAAAAAAACACAGCGGGTTTTCAGGCACCTGGGAAGCTTTTGTTGGGTGCCAGTTCTGGCCCCGGAGCCCTTGGGAAGAGACTTTGCATGAGTCCCTTCCGGAGTGATCTACCTTTTCACCGCCACTGTCACCAGCTGTTCTGGATCCGCAAACTCTTCTTTGTCTTTCCTACTGCTTGCTTGTGTAACAGGCAAGAATGCAAGTGAGCAACACAGTGGAACAAGCAGAGCGCAGCAGTGACAAGGGGAACCAGTCCAGGGGACTATTTTCAGTGGGGCTTGTTGGGGTGCAGGTTCTCAGTTGGGGCCCCACTAGGCTGACCCTCTGAGTGCAATTGCAAAGGGAACAAAGGACTTAGTGGCATTTACTGATCTTTCCTTTTAGCCCCTCCATTGTCTGGCTAGAACTGTTGGAGCTGCACCAGTATGTGGGCTGTGCATATAAGGGTTTGCCCATGCCCCATCCTGTCTGATGCTACAGGGGGGTCTTCTGAAACTTTCAAGTGCTTATCTGTGTAGAGAATGAAGCTGATGCCTTGCTACCTAATTTCCCCACCTTATTTAACACTCTTGTGTTCATTGGTGAAATCTAATTCTTGGGTGTGCTTCAGTGGCACGTTTAAACTACTTCCTAACAAGAACGAGGATTGTGTGAGCAAGCAGGCTGCTCTGGGTGGAGGAGGAGCAACTCCAGGGGGGTTGTTTTGGGGGGGGGGTGTCTCTGTGGATCAGGGGGATGTTGGCAGGAGTCCAAGCGCCCATGGCCAATTCAGCCAGGCTTTCATCTCTCCCCTGTCTAACTTGTGGCATGAGCTCATTATCTGAAACTGAGAATTGTGATGCAGACACAGACCTCATGTTGAATTTAGGAGTACTATGTAGTTGATGCAGAGTAGCTGTGTCTGCAGTTGTGAACCCCAGAAAAAGCACCTGACAATGAACAGGAAATTAGTCGCCACTTTGGCTTTTTCAGATATGAGCATCTGCGCGCTTTGATACATTGCACATCTGATGAAGCAGCCCCTGGCCTACAAAGCTGAAGACACAGCAAGGTGGCAGTTGCTTCCATGCAATTTCAGTTGTTTCGCTCCCCGAGTTACTCTACTGCTCCATAACGCTAAAGAGGCAGGTAACGTTCCCTCTGGTTGGCAGACAAAGTACGGTACAGTATCAAAGACGGGTGAATGGTTAATTCTAAACAAGATGCTAAGCTATCTTTCTGAGCCAATTTAATTTCCATATTTATACATGTGTGCACGCGCATGCGCATGGAGATGGGACATGGAGGCACAGCGAGTCACTTGGATGGTCCAAGAATCCCATATTTGCAGAAATGTCATCCACATCTGTGATGGAAAATTCTGCTCTGCAAAGTCACAAAGCAGCTTCTGCACAGCTTGATGGCTGCAGAGTCACCGGTGCCTGAGCTCTTTGCCTCGTTACATCACTGCCACATAAGCTTGGACCAATTTCTCCACACAAATCTGCCATATGGGGAGATCAGATTCTTGCAGAACAGAAACTTTCAAAGTGCAGGACTATTTGAATAACCTTGTGCCAAAGAAGATTCCCTTCGTCTCGCCCTTTTATCGTCACACGGGAGCATTAAAGAGCTAAACATCTCTCATTTCAACTTCCTCCCAACCCAACTTTTTTGGCTCATGGAATGGTTTTTTATTTTTTATTTTTTTTTTTTTACTAGCAGCTGTTTTTTCAGCTGACATTTAAACTTTGTTCACATCCTTAGAGCTGATTTTCTAATGTTTCCTTGGAAAATTTTTTTTAGAAAGAGCCCACCTTCTTCACTTTATTGAGTCCTGTGTTGACTCCTAATAACTTAAAACATATTGACATTCACTGGTTTAGAAACAGGGCTGGAATTACCAGCTCATATTTACATTGATTAGCACTTAGTCTCCAGGGATTCTGCTAATGGAATATATACTGTTCCTTTGCTAGGATATTGGTTCAAATGCAATTGAAACCTTGGTGGCCAAGCTTAGTCCAAGGAACAGGTGTCCACACCAAACATGGGAAAAGAGGGAGTTGCAGTTACAAGAAACTTTGAACTAGACCTCTGGATTGACTGGGTCTGTTCCCAGTTCTGCTTCAGAATTGTGTCGCTTTTGGCCAAGAACTTGCAAATGGGGTAATAATACTTTACTGCCTCCTTGGGGTGTTTGTAGGATGAACCTGCTACTGTTGTGAGGATTTCAGATTCTCTGATAACTGGCCCACACAAGTACCAACATTCTACCTCCATCCCTTCTCTTCAAGCCACTATCACCACAACTGGGTGGTAGTCTATAAATGCAACACTGTACACTTGAGGAAATTATCCTATTTAAAAAGTTATCCCACCATCCCAGCTGGTGGTATTTGCCCCCTCCGCAAAGCTTAGACTATCCGTGTATTCCTTCAAAGCAGGGGACCCTGTTCAACAGGAGTGGGCAGAAGGTAGATCTCCTGATTTTAAAAATAGCAGCTTCCAGAAGCCGCTGGCATGGCCAATGATTAGGAATACTGGGAGGTCCAATATATCTACTTCCTACCCATCCCAGTTGTTGGGCATCACGTATCCCTGAATTGCTGCTTAGTCTTCCTGGCGTAGTCACA
>NW_025335269.1:12770715-12885715 GCF_004798865.1 Varanus komodoensis | reverse complement strand
TGGTGAATGGGATGATCTATGATCTGTGAGTGGGAGAGGGAGCCCTCCAGGGTGGTCACAAGGACTTGTCTATGAGTGGAGACCTTCCCCTTGGAGAAGGCTCCACTGTTTCAGAGAAGGTAGTTCCTGGTTCCAACCTCAAGCCACAAGAAATCAAATATCCAGCACACCTGAGCAGCAAAGACAACTTTGAGAGAATTCTCAACACCAGTGAGAATTAACACCATTAACACCATTTGGAAAAAAAAATGACATTATTAGAGGATGGGACCTATTCGAAGTGGGAATGTAGGAGGCTGCTGCAGTTCTTATGCAAGAATAGGAAAAGGACTGGGGTTCTGCTTGTGGAAGCCACTGGGTTGCATTGTGAGGCAGGAGGATGGAGAGGGGAGCGTGGGCAACATGCTGCCCAGGCAACCATGTAATTGTCTGGGCAGTAAGTTTGGGCAAAAATTCCCGTGTCATGGAAATGGGGATTGTTTTTCACGTTGGGTGAACTTGCCTTTCTTCTGTCCTTTGTTCTCTGCTAGAGCCCTTCATGTCTCCCTCACCTTTGGAGAACTGGAGGTCAGTGTAGGAGAGGCTCTTTCGGCTGTCTTCCCCCCATCCCCAGGTTGAAATAGATTCCCCTTGTAGCTGCTCCTGCCACCCATAGTATTAAGCGTTTCTCAGAAATGTTTTATTTGTGCAGTCATTTTGGGCTGAATGTAGGATCTGCCTTCTTCTGCCCACCCCTGATTCACTCAGTTCACTCAGCATCAAAGCCTCCTGATATCTTTCTGTAGCATTTTCAGATGGATGGAGAGGCTGCTGTAGGCAGGACGGGGTGGGGAACGTCACTTCTGCCAGTGAGGTTGATCCTGCTTCCCTCTGGAATATCTCTCTGCCCATCTTCCCACCTATCTGTTGCTGTTATTCTGGATCTCTTGTCCAGGACATACTGACCTGGGTTGCACAGCATCACTGTGCCAACCCACCATGGCTGGCCACTCCTGATGGATTGTCATGTTGTGCGAAGCTGGTGCTGCGTCTGCAGTGTTTCTGATGAACAAGTCACCCTGAAAACCCATGGCTTGTTCGATGGCTGTGGACAGCAATGGCGGCTTGCCCTGTGCCTGAACCTGGCATAGAACCACAGGAGTTCTGCCCCAGTGGTGCTTGGGGTACATGCTAGAGCTGGTGGAGGGACCAAGTGGGAATGAGGGCAAGCTCTATAAGGCCTTTCAGGTTAGCAAGGAAGCAACCAGATCACGGTAGCTTATTTGCATTGCGGCTTAGCATGTTGTGTGAACTCTTCCACCGTAGTGCTATGTTTTAGAACTTAATGAGTTGCCCTGAAATCAAGGTGGCTGAGGGGAGATTTGTAAATATTTTAAATAAATAAATATTAAGGGGTCAAATCATTTGGGATTCTAGCAGCCGGTAGCATGAACTGGGCCCAGAAACAAATGAACAAACAAAGAAATAGCTAAGCACCCGTTCAAATAGGCAAATGAACAACCAACCAACCAAATGACCAAATGAACAGCAAAAGACTTGATTGCATTCATTTACAGAGCAATCTTAATAGGGCATGGAAAGCATGCTTCTTTCTTGCAGCTAAATTCACAGTCAGCCTAAAAGCTGCACTCCACGGACTGAGCAGCAGAGGGGCTGTGAGGGATCCCTGTAGCGGCACCCTGGGACTGACTGTGGAGGATGTGCTCAGCTGGACTCCTCAGTGACTCACCAAGCTTGAGCTGGTTAATCACCGGGGGTCCTACCCCCAGGTCCTTTAATGGGCTTTAGTCAAGTCATCATTGTCTCAGCAAGAGCTGAGCTAATCTTGACTCAGGATTTGGGACCTTTTATTGATGATATTTGGCCACATCTGCTCAAAATTCACCCAGACAGTGAAAGGCTGACAAATGCCAGCATGCGACCAGGGTGACTACCACAGTTCATGAACTAGGATGACCGTTTGCACATTACTTCACCAAAAGAGAGGACAAAAGAGGACACAGATTTGCATAAAACTGCATGTAATGACTTACATGCACAGATGGAGATTAGGACATGAATGGAAATGTAAGGCATCTCACCATCGTGGGGTGTAGGTGAGCTGTGTTCCTTCCTTGCTCTGCTCAGCTGGTGCTATTGATAGACAACACCAGGGCCCTGCTCTTCTTCTGATGGTTCTTTATCTTGAAACTGGACATGACCCCTTTGGTCCTTCAGATAGAGGAAGCCCTCAAAATAGAGGTCGGCCCTCTGTAACCAGGACACATAGGAAACATATCATCAGTTCAGACTGAGGGCCAAGATGATCTCCACAGATGGTGCTTTTCTCTTGTCCCGAATGCTGCTTTGCTACTTTGCATCCCTTGCTGGTTGTACAACTTGCCTTTTTTCTGCATTTGTTCTTCTGCCGCTACTTCTGGTGTGGCCAGTGGTATTTGGATCATGCTTGTCTGAGTTGCTGCCTTTGACTTCTGCAGTACTGGGGAGGCAGAACTCTTGTAGGCAGAGCCAGGAAAGAGGATTAGCAGTTGTGGGGAGAACAACCTGGCAGAGACCAGGAAAAGCATCAGAAGGAAAATATCTGGCTGGGCTGGTTCTTCCGAGAGACCAAGCTCACGTATTTAATTTTCCTGGAAAGAGAAGCCTCTCCTTCACATATAATTTTTTGTCCACAAAAGATGCAAGCCTTTTTGAAGCCAGTTTGAAGTCCTGAATACGATGGTGAGTGCAACCACAGGTCCACCCACAATATCTGAAAATTGCCAAAATGCCCTTGCATTCAATTTGCACAACTTTGATTTGCTCAACTTCCCTGAATTGCACATATTTCTCCTACTGTAGTCCCAGTTCAGTCTGTGGAGGAAAGTTGCACAATCAGGACAACTGCACAAATTTGGGGAAATCTGTATAAAATTCATGTTCAAACACGGCTCACTCCGTGCCATTTTCCCATTCATGCAGAATGAGCAGTGGTCTAAAAACTGAAGGAAAACTCTGTCTATAACTGAAGGTATAAGCAATGGGCATTCTGGGCCTTCTCCATTTCAGAAAGTGGTATTCTGGGACAGACTCCTATGATGCTGCTATGCCCCCACCAGTTCTATTGCACCAACAAGACTTGCTGTTGGACCTGTGGGAAATAGCACAGCCAAAACAAGCGCTATTTTCTGGAGTGGGACAAGGCAACAGAACTCCATCTTGTGAACTCCACTAACCTGACCTGACCCATTCTGGAAATGAGTGCTTCTCCTCTGTTGCAGTTTGTTTCATGAACTGCCCGTTTACTGTTGCATTACCAGTAGGCCTTGCTAGTCAACAGGCAGTGTAGGAGAGTGGTCACCTTCCTTCCCTAGAAAATACTGCATTGCATACAGATGGGTGGATATGGGGTTTGGCTTGGTAGAACATAGGAGAAAGCAGAACTGGCGGATTCATCCAGCCAGAGCACTTTCAGGACTTAACTCCACTTTTTAAACTCCCATTTAAAAAGTATCCATCCATATTTGCGGTACCAAAATAGAGTTGCCACCTCATCTTTTCTGATAGGCTCTCCATCTTCATCAGCCACATAGTAGGCAAGTTCAGCTTGGCTTTCTCCTTGCAGGAAATGCTTGTATGTAGCAAATTTGGCAAGAGCAAATGGGTGAGAATTTTGTTCAGATGCATGTGTGTTTTAGTGAGAACTTTTAGCTAAAGTCCTCACATTTCTTTATGCACAGAATGGAAAGAACTTTGATGGTGACAGGGATGATGATTATGGAGGAGTTTCCACAAGAGGAAGGGCTCCATGTGCAACTGATCCCGCCATTTTGGGGGGGATTTCACTCCCCAGACCCTCCTATAGTCCACAGAGGGCTTTCCTGAGTTTCTGTGTAGCACTTTCAGAGGCCTGGGGGCTTTGGTGGGAATACAGCATAAATCTGGATCCAACCCTGGCACCTGCTTTGTATTCTTTTTGGCACCATGTGAAGACCCTTTTGTTTTTCCAGTTTTGACTTTCGAACCTCATTTTTATTTATTGCATTTTATCCTGACCCACTGCTGTGCTGATTCAATTGCAATTTCTATTATGATTTTGCTGTTTAAAATCAGTGTGTGTGCATGAGTGCCTTTTTAGTCTTTGATTAAATTTTAATGATTGTTCACTGCCCAGAGAGCCTCAGCTATTGGGCAGTATACAAATGAAACAATCACATAAATGATAAATAAATAAACCCTGTGTGAGGGAGAAAGTGAAACTGATGGGTTTGGCCATCCCTGGCATTATAGACTACTCTGGTTTGCTTGTTCCATTTATTTATTACTATTGCATTACATTTCTCTACTTCTGTTTGGGAAGTGGATGAAATACATGATAAATGCCATATGAATAGAAACCTATACACATGCGATGCACAGAGTGATACATTTATATATATTTCTATCCTTTAAATGCATTTTCTGATGTCTGGATCATTGCACTGGAAGTTCTCAAATGGCTTCTCAAGTGCATCTTGGTCCCTGTTTGCTTGTTCAGAATGAGAAGGTTGAGTGGAAAGTGGAAACATCATTATGAAGTGGAATTCCTACACCAGGAATCTGGGAAGCTGCATTATACCTGGTCAGATGGTTTGCCCATTCATCAATGGTGACCTCTTCAGAATATCAGGAGGATAAGGGTTTCCCATCACTTGCTACCTGCATCTCTTTTTCTTTAAGGGCAGATATAAAGAACGAAACATGACTTTTTCAGCATGTCAAGCACAGTGTCTCCCAGGGAGTTCCATTCTCCCCTCTTGCTCGGCTTTGCTAGGTTTGCACATGCTTCACATCCCCAAGATGTTCGTTTGGGTCGATTAGAATCAGCCTGTGTCACTGCTTCTTCTTGAAAAGACCATCCATCTTTCCCCCTTGGTTCTTTTTGTCATAGCCTAAGAACCCGCTTGAAAGTGCACTGGTGTCGCCCACAAACTCATTTTAATGGTTGTTGATTAGCAGACCTGGGGCTTCAATGCCTAAGAAAGAATAACTCATGAAGAAAAAATGGGTTGGATCAAGACATAGTCATACTTAGAGCAGACCCCTTAATTTCAGTGGATGTAACTGTGACTAAGTCTGAATCCAAGTCAATAGGCAAACTTACTCAGGGTGACTATAGCTATGAATCCATGCAAGTATTTAAAGGGACATTAAAGGAAATATAAAACATTTGACTCCTTTAAAAAAGACCTCTGTGGTGCATATGAGGTCATGAACTAGTTGATCTTAGCAGGAAGCTGGGCTTGTGCCTGATGCTTCATAACTCTGGAGAGCAGAAAGTTATGATGAGGCTACAGTTTATCACCACTGCAAATGTCTAGGAAGACTCCTGTTTTGTTTGCTTTTCACTGCGGTGATTGGAGAAGACAGGAAGGGAGAAAACCCCCGCCAGCTAACTTTATCAGTCTGCATCCTTTATGTGGCAGTGAAGCGTGATGCAGGAAAGAGCAAATGTAGTACATTTCCCCTTCCACTTGGAATATCAGTCAGCAGATTCCCTCTTGCAGAAACTTATGAACACTTGCCTTTAAAAGAGGGGAAAAATCACCCTGTGGTTTGTGATACAGGACACACTCCCGCCATCAAAATTGCAATGGTGCACTGAGCTGTCAGATAAGCTGCCATGGCTTAAATGTTACTTATTTAAATGCAAACAAACAACAAACCCATGTACCAGACAGGGCAGGGTAGACTGTGGGGGCGAATGAGAGAGGGGAAATCCAGAGGAAGGGAGGCATTTTTTCCCAAATAAACACAAGGGTCATTGTTTTCAGCTTGGGTGTGTCGCTTTGTGTGTAACACATTTATGGATGAGCAGGGAGCTGTGATCAGCTTGACTGAACTCTCTCTGCCTCCACCTTTTCCACTGGGGATCCTTATTGTCCTTGGGATTAGCTTTTAAGCTGCTACATACCTACGATTCAAAGCCACATTTTGCCTTATTAGAAATGCTGTGCAAAAACAATCAAAGGCCTCATTTCTGCCCGTTTTCTGCAGGGACACATGTTCACTAGCCTGGTTTTAGGAATGTAAGCATCACCGCTGATGAATAGACTCCTCGCTTTCTTCCCATTCAAAGCTGTGTGTGCGTGTTTTTCTGCGCGGAAGTGGAGTCTTTTCACATACGGATCGCCTCATTTATTTGGATACAGCTGTGCAGTATGCCAAACAGATGCCCAACTCTGAACTTCCTCCTTTGATTGGAAAATTGAGGAGTTGTCAGGAGCCTATTGAAGAAAGGAAATGCAATGCTTTTGCTATCCTTGACAGTAACAAGGATAGCAAAATTTACAACAGTGCTCAAATAAAATCACAGCCAACAATATATAAAGATATGTAATAAAATTATTCTAATCATTAAATTACTGAGTAAGTAAAAAGGTTCTGGCCTGGTGCTGAAAAGAATAAAAGGTTAGAGCCAGGTGCACCTCTCTGGGAAGCAGATTCCACATCTGGGGTGCTACCACTGAAAAGGCTTTTCTCCTAGAAGCCACTCTTCCAGACTCTTTCAAGGAGGGCTCCTAGAGAAGGACCTCAGCAGATGATCTTAAGGTCTGGGCAGGTCCAAGCAACTTTGCATTAGCAAGATCCAAGGTGGAGGAGCCTAATACAGAATTTTAACATGGGTCCTCTCCAGTACACAAAGCACAGTCCCATCACACACACATACACACACACCCCAACTTGTGAGTAATGCAAAGACATTTCTCTTTCAATGTGAAATGATGGTGTCCACATTTATGAAATGACACCTTCACTGGAGTACTTCTATCCTATCCCAACCTGTTCCCTAGCCCCTGCTGGCTATTCTTGTTTACGTAATATAACATCCAGCCTGAAGAAGAGTCATACCAAGTTTGCTGAGTGTTGTGTGCCACTTTGTCCCAATAAAGTGATTGTTACCTTCAACTCAGCTATCCTTCCTGTGTGGGGCTGGAAGCTGCAAGGCTGGAGGCTCAAAAAATCCCTCAGCTTGTGCTAGCAAGATAAAAGGGTGAGAGAAGGAGCAGACTTTGTCCTCCTCTCTGTTGTGGAAGCATCCAAGGGCTTTGGACCCCATAGATGAAGGGGCTTCCCTAATCCACTCATGGCACATGCTGAATAAAGAGGGGTCCTGTAGGGACTGGCCCCACTCCTCCCATGATATGGCATTCAGTGGTGGTTGACCTGGATTCTGATGTGTGGAAGAAAAGGAGGGTTTGGAATTTGCTGCTGAAATGCTCAGACCACTGAACCCAGGTTCACTGACCACCAGACAGTTCAAAGTTTGGGGTGCAGGGAATTCTGCAGAGCAAATTGAGATGGCTGCAGGTGGACCTAACCTTATTAGTTTAAATATATGGCATCATTAGTAGATTTATATGGCATCAACTGGGCAGACCAATGGAGAAAAGTCAGATGTTCCTAGGAGTCTGGCCATAAACCTCATGATGGCCCTTGAAGCTTCTGACAGCTCTTTTAGGTTCGGAAGACAGGAGAGGTGCTCAGTTCAGAACCAAATTTGCCTCACTAGACTGCATTTCCCTACCTAGCCAGTGTTGGCTAGGTAGGGAAATGGCTTGGCTTGTTTCCTCTATTACTGATGTCCGCAATGGCCTTCTTTTGCTGCTCAAGGCCAGACTATCTGGTCAGCTTTCACACAATAAAGACTTTAGTTACAAAACCTTTGTCCAATCTGCTTGGGGGCCAGGCTGGCCTGTTTGCAACAGGTTCCTGATCATGTAGAGAGTGCATGGCTGCTGAAGGATGAGGGGTGAGTGCCTGCGCTTGTTGGTGAAGGGAATATCATCATGGGGCAAGTGGGAAAAGCTGCAGATCTGGGAATTAATGAGTCATGTGACTGAGACCTGGCTCCAGTTTGGGGGTTGCTGTAGCCCATGAGCCCAATGCTGAGTCAGGGTCAGGCCCAGCACCCGAGATCTATGATACAATATGCCTATCTTCCACACCCTGGCAGAGACCCCTGCTTCTCAACCAGGGACATCTTCCATAGGAATAGGCTGCAGCAGGTTTTGAAGGCATCTCCTTGGAGAGTGAGGCAGGGGTTTCGTGTGAGAAAAGCGCCAGCTCTCTCTGCCAGGAGGAAATTGCCAGCAGTGAACTCCAGCAGCCATTCCCTGTCTTTAAACTAGAGCAACCAAGGGGACACTCTGCTGGAAATAGCTGACTGGTAGCCTGGAGGGCTTCCTCTTTGCTCTGCACATACAAATTTATTGAGACTTCTTCTGTGTGCTGAACCCAGGGTACACCGCATCTTTTGCTGCAATCCACATGAACTGATCCTTGTCTAGCAATCTGGCTGTGACCTATTAACTGTGGATCTTGACTGGGACTGCAAAGGCTTATAGCTGAGAATGGGATTGACTGGAATAAATGTTTACTGAGACTTCTGTCTCAGCTCTAGGAAGTCAGGTTACAACACCAGTTGCCTTTCACTGCTTGGAAGACAGCTGGAGTTGGATTTCCTTGCATTGGATGCCTCAGCAACTGTTCAAGTTGCAGCTCAGGGAGCACAACTTTACCTGGGGGACAGCTGCATTCCCCTGTGGGTAGTTTATTGGAGCCCCTTTGTTGGCAGGTGGGGGGCAAAACCAGCAGTGGGCAGTGTGTGGTTCATTCTTTCCTCTTTCTCTTTCTGCCATTCCCTTCTCTCTTTCTGTCACTACCATGGCTCTCTCTCTCCCTCTTCCTTCCTGCTGAGCAGTCTGCCAGGAAAGGGACAGATCACTCTTGATTTCATGAAGGGGGCTCTTGAAATCATTCTGAGGGTTGCATGAAATTTGGCTGAGGCTCCAGGACTACAGGTTGCTCATCTTGGTTGTGGATAATGCTGTTCAGTAAAACCAGCTCGAGCTTTTGGTCAATTGGCACTCCAGTTGCTTGATTAATTCCCATGTAACCTCCTGCACATTTGGGATGTGAACACAGAACTGTCAGGATGAACCTGCAGCATCCCTTGTGGTGCTTCTTAATACCTCTACAAAGCTGACGAAGGTCTCATCCAGATGTTTGGAGTTAGGCCACATCCATAAACCGGTAAGACCCTGCTCACCATTTCTTTTATCAAAGCACCCAGAAGTAGCAATCTCCATCCTAAAGTATCATTTACAAGCCATGGGCAAGCAGGTGGCATTAAACATTCAAATCTGGAAAAGATTGATACCGGTGAGTAATACCAATGCCCTAAAGAGAATTTATATTCCTGCTTTGTGGGGCAAGTAAAGCTGTCAAACATGCCCAGAGTCTGGTGGTCCAGTGATTTCTCTGGTTGTCCTGTGAATTTTCCTGGAAAAATAGGTGAGAGCAGGAGGCAACAGTGCTCTGTGCAAGCAGGGAGAAAGCATGTGGTGGGTAACACAGTGCCAAGGCTCACTACAGTATAGAAATATCATGTTCAAAATACGTTACATGCATTTATTCAGTCAGTCAGTCAGTCAGTCAGTCAGTCAGTCAGTCAGTCAGTCATATGCAGGCATTCCCAAGTTATGAACATCTGAGTTATGAACAACCCATACTTATGAATGAACTGCCATAAAGCCTATCATTTTTTAAAAATTACTGCCAGAAATCATCACCACCATAGAGACTGAGAAAGCAAAAGGGGAAAGAAAGAAGGTCTCCAAGGCATCACCATAGAGAGGGAGGCCTCCAAAGCAGGCTTTCCTGCCCCACCCATCTGGACAGGGAAATCTCTCTGGCATTTCCCTGATGTGAAGAGAAAACACTGGGTGGCCAGGGGCAGGGGCTAGAGAAATTTGTGGCTTTTTCACTTTCCTGGGGATCCTGCGCCCCAACCCCCATGAATGCGGAGGGCCAACTATACACGAGCCAACATACATACAAATTCGACTTTGTATGTAAGATGAATTTCTGTTTTCTCAGAAATGGAACTCATTCATAAGGTGCAAATATATCATTTACTATATCTGCTTAGAGAGTCCTCAGACTAATGAGGAATATAAATGGAATAAATAAATAGCCATGCTTCATCAAGAAAGACTTCCAGGGCACTTTTAATAAAAATGAGACTGTCCCTATCCTCCAGCTTATAGTATAAAGAGGCAGAACACAAAAGGAAAAGGGATGGCAAGTGAAAAGGAAACCAGACACCAAAGTAACAGTAACAATATTTGAGTAGGAAAACAATCACCAATTGGATGGGGCCCTTGTTGTTTTCAACCACAATCTTGAAAACATCAAGAAATGGCTTCCGTGTGTTCTTTTGGTCTTTTGCTGCAGAGTGAAACGCTAGATAAACTAGGGTGACCAAACACGTTGTTCTTTGAAAACATTGTGCTTCTCTTAGCAAACGTAAGATGGTATTGTAATTGCTGCCTTAAATCGTTCACAGATGGCAGTCAGAAGTTCATGCTCAGCTTCAAAAACAAACAAACACCCCCTCCCCCCACGGGGACAGATTCTCCAGTATCAAGCACGAATACACCCAGGTGTGGTTTTGGCAGAAGCAGCATCTGGAATGGGTCCAGATCAAATGAGTTCAAAACTGTGTATTTGATACATTTGGAGGTCACCCTTCTTCAAAAGCATGCTGAGCAGCTTACTTGTCACCCAGGTTATTTAGCTGATACTAAACCAGTGTGAGAGCCAGTGTGGTGTAGTGACTAAGAGCGTGGGACTGGGACTCAGGTGATCTGGGTTCTAGTCCCCGCTCGGCCATGGAGCCAACTGGGTGACTTTGGGCCAGTCACAGACTCTCAGTCCAACCTACCTCACAGGGTTGCTGTTGTGGGATTAAGATGGAGGAGGAGATGTAAGTTGCCTTGAGCCCTTTGTAGGAAAAAGGCAGAATATAAACCCATAAATAAATAAATAAACCAGAGTTTCCAGTTTTGCACATAATGCGAAATGTTGGTTTATAACAATCCAGGATCCTCATGTGATAGCAGGAGCATAAGGGCAAAGGAAAGGGATACAGGCCCGCAAAGCTCAAGTTCAGCAAGGGCCTCTGAATTCCAGTCTGAAGCTTGTTCTGAATCATTTCAGAGTCAGAATGTGAACTTTATTTTCATTTTGCATGAAAATGTGCTATTTTCATGCACATTTCTCCAGTTGCAGGCATTTTCCAAACACACTGGGATTTTTTATTGTTTTTGTTCCATGCAGTCCCGCCTTTCCCCCAAGAACCCCAAGAAACCTGAAGCTCCTCCACCTCCTCCTCACAACAGCCCTGTGAGGTAGATTAGTCTGAGAGTCAGTCACTGATCCAAAGTCACTCAGTGAGCTTTAAGGCCAAGTGGGGACTAGAATTCACATCTCGTGGGTTCCAGTACAACACTCTAATCACTATATCACACGTGGGTTTTCCAGCTGGAACCTGGGCACCCCCTGGGTCCGAACGAGTTACAGATCTTGCCGTAGGGAAGTGTTTATGACTCCTCTGTCTAGCTAAAGCGGTTTCCCGCTTTTCAGTGACATCACATCACTCTGTTTCCCTTCCTGCCTAGTGACCGGACACCGATGCATGCAAAACTTCATCTGCTCAGTCAGGAATGCTGAACAGCTTCATAAATTCTTGGCTGCTTTTGATCACTTGCTGTGGCCTGTCTCATTAATTAATCAAGCCATTTGGAGGTGCTACATCAAGACAACGTCTTCCTTACATGGCAATAATCTCAGTGTGCACAGGAAAGGTGCAAACTCTCATTGCTGAAATGTGGCAGGAATCAGGTTGCCACTTTTATTTTCAGACAAGGCTTCCATGCCTTTGAAAGCTGCACTGCAGGCCAAAATGTGAAGTAGGGATGTGGTAGAAATCGTTTTGGTTCACATTTTAATACAAACACAATGAATTTAGCACTTTTAACCAATGTACCATTGGAACCTCACTTCCTTCAAAATGTTCACGTCTCTGAATTGTGCAACAAATTCTCAAAGAGTAATTAAAGAGTTAATAAAATGACTCTGCTCATAGCAATATTATTCAAAATGCAACATATTAGAATTGCATGTAAAATTATGCAAAATTCTATGGCATTTCATTCAGAGAAATGTGCACAAAAAAGTCAAGGAACTTTCATGGAAATGGTAAAAAAACCCGAGTTTAGGTAAACTGAATTTAACATTGAACAATGAATGCCTGAATGAAAACTCAACAATTTTGTTCACTTGTAATTTCAAGAGATGAAATGTGTCGTGTTGCTTCCTGCCCATACCAGTAGTGGAAGCACTGCCCCTTGCCACAAAGATAGGGGTATGAAAGCTTTCTTTACAGTGGAAAGGACAGACCTGAACTTGCTGATACAGCATAGTTTCTATACAGAGACGAAGACAACTCGCTGATGTGCTGTCCAGAGATGCTGTGATGTTCTTTTAGATCAAAGCCGTGATGAAGAGATCTGGGAGATTCCAAAGGAATAACAACACATTTAATTAATGTGGAGTTAATGATACTGCTTACAGTTGGGAAATGATGATGAATTTCTCAGTGCTCTCAACTGTGCAAATGGTTTGAGTTTGTAGATTGTAGGCAATATTTTCCAAATAGATTTAATGTGTTTCATAGAGAGAAATGGCATGTCTGAAATGTAGTGTTTCAGAAAATCCATATGATGGGTGTATCTTAATAAATATGTAGTGTCTAGTCTTAGAAGACTCTCCTATTGGAATGGATATTATTTTATTTATGATGCATGTTCATAATCTTGTACTGGATTTTTTACTATTTCTTCTCTGGTGGAACTTTGGCTTTGGTTCCTTTTCGGCCTCCTTTTGTAGGCTTTCATTCTCCATAGAGGTTCCCAGTCTTCAAAAACAGCACTAAACTGTGAGAAAAAAGTGAAGACATATTTTTATGGAACTTCTCCCATATTTTGTTAGAGTACTTTGATTAATCCTGCCAGAATGGCAACCTACCTGGTGTTGAAACAGGCAAATGTCCATCCAAGTGATTTTATCCTACTAGAGAGCCAGTGAGTTGCAATGGTTACATTATTGACCTGGGATTCAGGAAATTTGGATTCTAATCTCCACTCTGGGCCAGTCACTGACTCTCAGCTTCACCTACCTCACATGGTTGTGGAGATAAAATTATGAATTAAATACTATTCTAAAAATAATTTGAAAAACATTCCAAATTGAAGGACTAGTTGGAAGAGTTGTGGAGCAATCTGACCAAAAGTACTAAAGTTGAACCCAGTAATTTGGTTGTGGTCAAATGAGTCATGCTAGAAGGAAGTTACCTTTGTGCAGTTAGGGATCAGACATGGCATCTGTAGCATTTTGCATCTACTGCTGGAAGGTACATCACCCATTGCCCTCATTAAACACATTGTGCTGAATTTTCCACAGTTCTCAAAAGTACAAGAGGCTCCTTTTGCATATTGACTTGCCCGTTTATGTTGACTCCACATTCCAGTAGTGGGTATGCCGAAGGCCGGAGAGGCTGAGCTACAGCTTCCAGTGAATTTTAGCTTGGTGTTCTTAGGGTCAGTGGGTAAACCACTAAGTGAAGCACTTCAGTGTTTCTGAATAGAGAAAATACTGAACAAAAGCTGCTGATTGATGGGCAGGGAAAGATACATGCACCTGGGAAAGGGGCATGGCCATCTGGGAAATGTCCAGAGGGCCAGACTGGGATTCCAGGTGGGTTGGATTTGTTCCTTGACCTGAAGATCTGCTCCCTTACATTGTGCTAGAAGGGCTATTCAGGTCCCTGAGCTTAATGGGTGGGTACCTTTTTATGAATGTTTCAATCACTGGGAATAAGAACTTGACAAATTTCTTGGAACCTGCAACAAGACTGGAAGTTGCTTCTCCAAAATCTTCACTATGCCTACCGTAAGCACTTTGACAAATGTAAAATACCTTGTGAAATCTCACTCTCCCCACAACTTTGCACCTATTCAAAATATTCACAAGCATTGACTTGTGGGCTGCAACTGATGTATTCTTTTGGCAAAGTAGGTAAATCATGCACCTGCCATCTCAGCTCATAATAAACATCTTGAAGAGGTTTCATTAAGGCCCTACATGGAAGCTCATCTTGCCTAAAAAGTTTCTAAACCGGAAGTTTCTCAAAATCTTTTCAGCTGAACATCAGATTAAATGTACTGTCCCCTTTCCACACAGCCACTAGCTTTGCAGACATAGCCACAGTGAAATGGGAGGTTATTTGTGGCTATATTGTGGTATCTCAGAAGATGGAGGAGAAGGACCTTGTTCAGACAGATTGGAAAAATATTCAGGTCTGGTTTCTCCTGTGACTGTGTAGATGAAACACTGACACAGATTTCCATTCCCTCTAGAAGTGGATCATCTGCTGGAGAGTTCAGAACTTGAGTCTGAGTTTCAGTCATCCATGGGATCATTTTAATGCCACTATACCATATTTATAAAATACTATTTCCCTCACACATTCTGTGTGTGTGTGTGTGCGTGCGCGCGCGCATGTGCAAGGGCATGTGTGTATATGTATAAAGAGAATATACATTCTGGAAAGGACTATACATTGCAGAATAGTGCAGACAGAATTTGCAATAAGTTCTATATATAAAATATATTTTACATTCCTTTAAATATACTGCATTGTCACTGGTCGCTTTACTATATCCTGTTTATAAAGAAAATGAACGGACCAGCCAGGCTATCTCAATGACCTGAAAGGGCTCTAAAACCTGTGGAGGGTCTTCTCTTGGTCCCACCAGCCTCATGCTCGTAAATCTTCAAAATATGTATATGGTGTCAAATACCACTGAACCTCTTTTAGAAGATCTCTTTCAAATGTCCTACAATCAATGACTTGCCTATGCTTTCTCCAGGCCAAGGCCACATGTCTTCCATGGTGGTAACGGCCAGATTCCACATCCATTTCTTTTGATCATTCCTAGGTCTTTTACTTTACACTTCACAAAGCATTTTATGTATTCTTCCAATAAATCCCAGGGAAATGCTGGAAATTATAGTCCAACCCATCCAGCAGGTGACAGTTTGTAGAAGGAGCTTGTAAGCAACCCAGAAATGGAAGCTTGTGCTCAAAATGTGACATGACAGCAGTATTTTTATGCTTTAATTATTGGCTTCCTGTTGTCAAAGTTGTCCAGGAAAGCAAGCTCTGTGGGCTTGTTGTGGGCATCCACAATTGTTGGGAAGCAAAATGGAAAACTCGGTGGAACGCAAAGGTCCAGGTTTCACAAACCCTGAATACACGGTGATCTGTATTCCACCTAGGTTTGGCTTTCATTTAGTATTCTGGGGAAATGAGCACTGAGTTCCCGCCCCCGGTGATCACTCTGCACTGCCTATTCAGAAAGGCGACTAAGACAAAGGAGAGCTAAACAGGAGTAAGCAATGGATTTTAAAGAAAATTGTCACAGAAAGAGATGGATGGACTGATTAGAAAGACTTCAGTTGCTTCATATCTCCTCCTTGAGGTTTTCACTGCCCTTATTTGTTCCTCGAGGGGTTTTACAACCATTGCATACTGTGAGTCATATCCTAGAAAATCATGAGAAATGGTAATGTATACATGTTGGGACACACAAATTACTTCTTCAGAATAAACATAGAACTTCTCTGACTTAAAAGACTCAGCCCCCCTGCCCAACTGCTGCATTTTATAGTTTGTCAAGTGATGTACAATCCTACGAATTAATAGCACACTTATTCTCTGACTGTTGATCTGTATGCAGTTAAAATGGCATCAGCCATACAGAAGAGGGGGTAGGTGAGACCAATAGGCTCGGGGGAACTTTTGGGAAGTAGAATTATCCCCACCAGTAAAAAGCACTTTAGAAACATAAACCCAGTAAGTGGAGACACCTCCCCTCCTCCCCTGCAACCCTGTAAGAACAGAATGTGGGCCAAGAGTTGTGGGATCAGAAAACTGTTGGTGTGTAGAAATAAGAATGGAATGGAGTATTTCAGAAAAAGAGTGTAGTTGGCTGGCTAGAAGGCTGAGCAGGAAAATTTCCTTGCAGGTCCCAGGATTAATTCCTTCTCGTCTCTTCTGTACAGAAAGCACTCAATGCAGAAACAAAACACTCAAAATGCACACCATCTTAAAGGTTCTTTCTCTTTCTCTCATTCCTCTCTCTTGCTCTTTCTATATTTGGATATCTCTTTGTGTAACAGACAGTGCCTGTAGTATATCTAGATATAGCAAATAAGACCCAGCATAGCAAATAAAAAAAATTACAGAACCCAAACTCTATCTTTTCCTGGTAACAAATTACTGCTGTCATCATCTGCTTCATGCACTCTAGGAACAAGTCTCTGACTGCTCTTTTCCAAGTAATGATCATTGGAAGAAGAGAAAATCCAGTTATAAACACAGAAGCAGTGCCCTGAAAAACCTCATTGGCGTGGTAGAAGAGTCATGATGGCTAATACAGTGACAACATTTCTAAAGATTACACACAATAACAAAGGCATTCCTTTAGCTGAGTGGGATCTTATGATCTGACTTGTAGGAAAACAAATGCTACAAAAATGGAACTTTTATTGCTGGGGAAACAAACATCCCAAGAGGAATGAATCCCCACCCCCAACTACTTCTCAGAACAGAAATATGTCACAGCCTGCACTGCTGGGAAAAGAAGCCCTTGAGGTTTTTCCCTCAGTCCAAACTAGATGGTTTTCAGAAAACATGGAGACCCTAAGAGTCTAGCCCATGAAATTCTGGCAAGTACTCTATTAAGGTGGGAATCTGCTGGGAGACTGGGAACTTCAGATTTCATGTAAAAAAAAATGGAGCATAGATATAAATGCAAGAGCTATAATTATGCAGGTCAAGCAGACATTATGAAGGTATGCATGGGATTCATCGGAACTTTCATGGCGATTCTAAGTTGGCTTTTAGCACACCAAAAGCCAAGCCCTTTCCTTGCCAAGCCGGTCACTCCTCCACCAGCAGGTTCCCACTGTAGCCTTCACTCACGGGCTTCAGAGATCATCTTGTCCAGCCCATGCATTGACAGTGGGATGCAGGGTGTGGGATCTGGCTATGTGTGCATTGACAGTGCTCCATACCAGATTTGCAGTGGGTTTCCCTGCCATAGTTGCTTTGCAGGAGAGCAGAGAATTCCCCCTTCGTGAGCATTTCAACATAGCATTTTTTGTAGCTATATGAGACAGCAGTAAATTTCTGCCTTGCAATGGCTGCCTGTGGGCAAGGTATATGTTGGGTTTGGATCCAGACTTAGTTAAACTTTGAGTAGACCCATTGAAATCATTGAGAACTAAGTTAGGCGCAAACAGATGGAGTTCCATTGATTTCTATGGATCTGCTTGAAGTATGACTAAATCTGGATCTAAATCATAATCTGTCATGATCTCAGAGAAGTATAACACAATTCATCCATAACAGAAGGAATAGTATTTTTAAAGTAGAAAATGTTTCTCACTGTATTTATCATCTGGACCTGCTAGTGTTCTGAGAGACTGCCCTTCAGTGGCCACACGCTAGTTTTGATCATTCTGCCGCAGGGGCTGAGGGCTTGGATCTTCTGTGGGTTGAAATCCAGTTGAGCTGTCACAGAAGGAGTTTCTGTGGCTTACCTGAATGTCTGCCTCTGCTTACTCCAGAGGCATGCTTCAGGTTTTCATTTCCAGCCAGTAGTTTTCATGTTTTGAGTTGTTGCGCGGGTGTTGCTTTTGGAATTACCTACATGGCAAGTGCTGGCAGGCTCAATCATAAGAATGAAGTCAAGTCACCACTGCATAACCATCTACTTGGTACCAGATGCTGCACTACAGAAAGAGGTGTTGCATATGCTGAGGAGGCGCTTTGAGATACCTTATCATATCTTTTATTTATTATACTGAGATTCCTATTAGTCCTTGTAATTTGTTAATAACTTAATAGTAAGGTTTGGTAGGGGACTTCTCCTTTGCAATGGCAAGTCGATCAATCTTGTCACTGTTTTTCATGACAAACTATGATGATCTGGTCTCCCAGAGGGATTGGGACTCAAATACCCAAGGGAGTGCCTTTGCCCATACAGCTCTGCCCATGACTGGAAACCTTTAGTCAGCACCCTTATCTGAGTGCCTTCTTTAATGGAAGGGGTCTTGAATCATTTTCAATCTGACAGCTGGATAAAATTTCAGAGAAACTCTTTTGGGGTGTGGGGAGTATTTCAATAGTATTACAACTGGCACCAAGATCTGCTTCACGACCAAGTTAAAGCTTTTCTTTTGCCCCATCATTTCAAAGGCTTCTGTGGTCTCTCCCTGGTTGTATTTTCACAGGCTTTTGAAGCCTTGAGTTTGTAAATATTACAGGTATTGTTTGATTGCATTTATATGCTATATAAATCATATTTATCTCTTACATTGACTCCGCCTAGTGAAAGGTAGTTTAGAAATATTTTTATCTGTATTATCTGTTTATTTATAAATGTTATTTCCTGTCCCTCATGGCAAGTGATCTCCAAATGGATCACAACAATCAAATAACAGTTTGAAAACAGTCATCAAGCAGAGAAGAGAGAGAGAGAGAGAGAGAGAGAGCGCGCGCAAACTGGAAAAATGTCTAAGATCTTGCTGAACATGGTTAGCATGATATTTGTTGTTTAACAAGATACATTTAAAACCTATTACATATTGGAAGAATCTACAACTGGTCTACACATGCAATGAAGTCACTGAGGTGTAGTGGTTAGAGAGTTGGACTAGGACTCAGGAGTTCTGGGTTCTAATCCCCACTTGACCATGCAACGCTCTGACTGGGCCAGTCATTGACTCAGCATAATCTACCTCACAGGGTTGTTGTTGTGAGAAGAGATGGAAGATCATGGAAGCCTTCTTGGTTTCTTCGCAGGAGGGATAATAAAAATAAATAAATAGATGGTAGGATCCTGAGGTGGTCATAAAATAGACTTCTACCACTGCAAGCTACAGGTTGGGTGGATATCATTTTAGAAGGCATTCACCAAAAATAAAAATCCTGAAAATGAAAAACTGGCACATTGGCAAGAAAATTTGTGGGCAAGCCTGCTGTGCTATTTGTATGGAGGTCCCTGGCCCCCATTAAAGGAGCACCCTTGACCTGCAGCTCAAGGAAGGGCACACATGTGTATGCAAGGTGTGTTTGGGCCTGTTAGGACAAGGGCAAACACAACAGAGAGCTAGCTCACCACCTGTATCTACATTTCTAAACATTTATTATGCATTCATTACATCCATAGCTCACCTTTCTCTCAAAGAGGCATACATGATATCTTCTTTATTGTGTCTTCATACAGCAACCTATGAAAGGAATTGGGTTGAGATGAATGGGTCCAAGTTACCCAAACAGTTTCATAACTGAGTCAAGATTTGAACCCAGGACTGTCCAGTCCTAGTCGGACATTCTAAAATATGATGTAACTCTGCCTCCTCCTCCTCCTCCTGTCTTTCTTTAAAAGCAATTGCACTGAGTCAGTTCTCTGTTGGAAAGGTTAATTTCTCTGTTAATTTCTGCATGGTTAATGTGGTTGCTAATGTATAGAGTGTGCTTAATAATTTTAGGTAATTATTAATTATTTCATATGGTGCACAAGTTCATTCTTTCTAGCTGTTGTCTGTTTGGTGAAAAGGTTGCGTACAGATTTTTAAAATAAATAAATAAATAATGTTAGGGATTGTGGGACTTGTAGTCCAACTCATCTGGAAGGCATCAGGTTGAAGAAAGCTGTGCAATACTGACAGGCTCCCTGAAAGGTCCTTAAAAGAAAAGAAAGGAGAGAATAACAGAACAGTAACTGTGACTATTAAATTACTAGAGGGCCATTTAGGCCTGGGTTTGACTGCAGAAAAAATGGTTCTTGGCTTGACAAAGCCTCCGCTGTGGGAGGATGAAGGGTTTTCCTCTGATCAAAAACTCCCTCTGACCACACTCAACCTGCGTCCCTGGAAAGTCCCAGCTGCCATGCTCTAGTGCTCACCTCCCACACTTTGAGGTCGTGATGCCAGCAGCATTAGTCATCACGCAGGCATGACAAGTATTCTCGACGGCTCATGGGAACCCTTCCAGGCAGTGCTGGCAGGTAATGCATCGTAACCTTGGCTCTGATTCAGTGCTCACTAGAATCCAAGGCTTAGCAGAGGATCTGCACCATGGGTGCAGTGTTCCCCTTTGGGAGAGCCAGAGGGGAGATCTATGTTGCTGAAGACGTTTTCATGACCATTTTATTTATAAATTAGTACAATCTTAGGTTACCTTGCACGATCCTCCCAAGACTGCTCCCTGTCCCCATCTCCATTCCCATCCCCTTCTCCTCCTCTTCCTTTCTTTTCCACAATAGGCCATAAAACAAGTGTGCCAAATTGCAGAAATGTAATGCTAGATTTTTAAAACCACAGGAACACATAGATAAATGGAATAATCAGGAGAGGCCCTCATTCCCTTGGGCAAGCTCCTCCTTTGCACTCCATCCCACCCATTATTATTATTATTATTATTATTATTATTATTATTATTATTATTACATTTCTATGCCGCCCCTTGCCGAAACCTCGGGGCGGCTTACAACACGATAAAATACAATGAAATACAATAGCACATAATAAATTACCATTAATTACAAAATACAAAAAATACATTGATTTACAAATATAAGATTAAAATTATCAGTATAAATTAAGTAAATAAAAATATAGGATGAGAAAGAGAAGGAAGAAGAAGTTGCCCTGGCCAGATCATATGTTTTAACAATTAAAATGATGTTTAAATAAAAAGGTCTTTACCTGGCGCCGAAAAACCAGTAACGACGGTGCCAGGCGGACCTCTTTGGGGAGTGAATTCCATAGGTTGGGTGCCACCGCAGAGAAAGCCCTCCTCCGAGTACTCACCCATTTTTGCCTTGGGACCTTTCACCTTGCAGGACCACAGCCTGCCTGTATGGAGCCACCGATGCAGAGACAGTGCTTCAGTGCAATTTGGAAGGCAGAAGCATAGTCATTGCCCAGGGAAGAGGAGGCTGTGGCACGTGCTCCAGAGGCCTTTGGAAGGCCCTGGGACAACACACCCTCCATGGGCCTCTTCCTGTGGGGAGTGGCTTTCCACCACCCTGGCCACCAGCTCTTGCTCCTCCTGGTCTTTCCCATCACTGCCATCATTGTTTTCTTGATGGGCAGAGAGCCCAGGAGCAAGGTGGCAGTGGGGCCATTGTCCATTGTCTGGACCAGAGCAAGGGGCAGGCGAACAAGCAGATTGCAAATACTGATGCTGCCGATGGTTGTAATTCATCGGCCCACTGGTTGAACTTTGCCCGTTTGTACTGTTCACTTTTGTAGCCTGAACTGGCATTTCACTATTAAGTTTGGTTACTCTACATGCAGTCTGCATCTAACCAACACTAGTCCTGTGCATGCACAGAGTTGGTTTGAGTGCTCTTGGTCATGGTAAATTGTCACACCTCTCTCTTACTCCTGCTGAGTGAGAATTAGGCTGTCATTGCTCATACAAAGCCATCTTTGAAGTAAGGAAATGGGTGCTTTGCTTACAGCTGCTGGTGGGTGGGGTGTTTCTGTAAGAGATCATGTGAAAACAACCAATCAGGAAGCAGATGCAGCACATGGTGCTCATGACATCATGATGCACTATGCACACTTTGATATCACATGTGCCAAAGCTCTCTGGCATAGAACAAGAGTGTACACCGTTGTTATCTGAGAAAATAGCAAAGTCCCTTGGCTAAGTGGGCCCATTGCTAGTTGCAGTGGAGGAGTGGCAGAGCAACTCTGTGGACTAACTCCTGTTAATGGGCCCCTGCTGGAGTTGGGGCATTGGCATATGCCTGCCATTGCCGAACCTTGAGCATGGTCCTGGACATGATCACTCACAATTGCCTGGGTAGTCACACCCACTGTTCCCTTTCACACTTTCACAAACACCTATTTTGCATCCAGAGATTATGTGTTCCAGGCACTAACAATTGCATTTCTCTCTCTCTCTCTCTCTGCATGTGTCCCTTTCAACGTGCATTTTCTAGTGGTGTGCTTCTCCTTTGCCTCTTCCTCACTCATTGGATATGGCAGCTCTTCCGCTAGCAGGTGTTGGCATTTCTGCAGTCACAGCATTATGCATGTATAGGATTGCCTTGTTAGAATCAATACTGTGATGTTAACTAATACCGAGGAACTACTTTGAGGGAGATCAATCAATGTAAACTTGACATGTCCACCACAGAAGAAATTTTAATTCATTGATCATCTTCCCTTTTACAAATTGATCAATGAATTAAACTGGAATAATATTTCATGTTACCCAAAAACCCAACATCTGTGCACATCTTGAGAAGCTTATCTTTATTGAAAATAATATAATAAATAAGTGACAACTCATTAAAGCATTTCATATTTTGTTTCCCATATTTTATTTCCATTTGAGAAAATTGCCAGGACCAAAATAGTATGAAAAGGTGTCTTTAGTTTTAGACCCACAGATTAGAATTTGCCCTCATTTTTTAGACTTAGCTTTTAACTGATCAAACCAATTAAAGCTTATTGTTACAGTGAATAGTATAATGAATGAAGCAGTTTCTGTGAAATTAGAATGTTACACCTCTACTTAAATGTGGAGGTGAGGAAGGCTTGGACCCATCAGTTCATAGATGCTCACTTTAGGAGCTTTTAAGGAGATTCAGAGCAACTTTCACAGCTGAGCCAGGCTTTTGCGCCCTGTGGATTCACTGAACCATGCCACAAGGACCTGTCAACACATATTTTTAAATACGTGTCCAAATAACTGACTCATTCTCTGACCAGAAAACACATGCATGAGCACATACACACACATGTGGGCACACACAGAGTCTTTCCAAAATACCTCCCCCCCTTTTTTTCTTTGCTCAAAATTCATGAGGCTGCTAAAAGAGTTGGCAAGATTTGCTGCAGAGTTCATCCATCTTACAGCATCCACTCTGCTAAGACAAAGCGTGAATTGGGCCGTCATTTATGAGCCATCGGGGTTAATAACCATGCCATAAAATAAATAAATAAGCATGCTTCATGAAGTCACAAATACATTTATGAAGATTTAGACCATACTTCAGACTAAAGAGAATCATTCCACAGAGAACAAACACATCATTATTAAGGCCGTTAGGAAAACAGAAGCCTCCTCCTTTTTCTGCTTGTGGCTTATTTTGGTGAAGAAAACAGCAGTTGTTCTTGTTTCTTGTTTTAGGAGAATGCCTTTTTTTGGGAGCACTTTCTGTGCTTCACAGGGTGAGCAGGTCAAAACCAGACCTTTAAAATTTGATTTGGAAAATAGAGCAAATGCAACACGGGGGTGGGGGGAAGTAGTTTTGTCTCACAACTGGGCTTTGTGTCTTGCTTAGTACCACCTCTCAAAGAAAAGTTATTTTTTTAAACTGTGATCTAATATTGCAATGTATCCCAAATGCTAACCTAGAAGAAATTATTTTTAAAAGCTCCGGTGTTCTCCTGCACCTTTATCTCTTCAGAAAATTTGTTTTTCCCTATTTTGATTTGTTTCTCTGAGAGGAATGGTTCAGAGTTCTTCCTACCACAAAACCTGAGACCTGTGATTCCATTTTCCCTTTGGTGGGTGCAAAATATTAGGTAAAGTGTCACCGTATTTTCAAACCACACTGCTGGCTTCTGCCAGCCACTCTGAGGTGGCCACAATGACCATATGGGCACATCGTGATAGACCATGATTAGTGTGATATCCATAAACGACAACATGGTTATATTCCCTACCCCTCCCTTCCTATTGCATAGCATCGCTACCATAAAGAATGCTTGATCAATAGCTATCTGAGTTTTGTCCTTGGTGGAAAATCTAAATTATACTGTTGCCAAATGATTTAAATATTGCCAAGAACACTGCTCTACTTCAGAGGAAGAAACCAACATAATGTTGTGATTTGCGTACACATGTTCAAATTCTGAAGATTTTGTTTCTACATTGAGAGAAGCACCATTTACTGGTTTTTCCACCCAGGAACTGTGGTTAACATTAACTATGGTTAGCTTAATTCAGCCACATGTCAGAAGTTGGCTTGTTTGAAATTAGCTTTGGTGGGTTGCTCCAGCCATGACATACTGTGGTGAAGCAAAAGTGGAAAACCATTTATCTTCTCCTGGGTGCATAGGAAGAGGGCAGGAAAAGGCAAAAGGCATCAAGGTTCCCTGTGGTTCTTCCATGTTATACTAAACCATAGTTTAGCATGATGTGAGACTATAGTAACCACAGAATGCACCCCTGCTCACCAGAACGGTAGCATTATAATGGGTGCAAGTCTTAGCATAGTGGAAGCTGGCCAAACCCTGCAACCAATCCTACTCACTTTTTTAGGATCTCATGCCTTTGGGGCAGAAACAGTTCTAGAAATCAGTGAGAGAAAGGGCATTCTTTGCTCCAGGCTTCCTGCCATAGTCATGGTGTTCCCCCTAAACTCTTCCATAAAGACTGCTAGATACAATAATTATCTGAGAATTGTCCTTCTCGGTGGAAAATCTAAATAACCCTGTTGTCACAGGACTCAAAGATTGCCAAGAATACTTTACTAGCATTGGTTTAAGGAAGCAAACATAATTTTGTGGTTTGAATGGAAAATGCCAAGTTTCGGCATAATATAAATTTACAGCACAAAGACTTGTTTGTAATAGAAACAATAAGACACATTTCAGCATAAAAGCATAACTGAATGCTACTAGTATATAGTCCATAAAACCCAATTAAAGAAACCAGGACTGATTTTTCTATACTTTGTAACTACAATAGTTTAGTTGTATAGATCTGACAGTTTCCCTACTTAATATACGGGTGCAATTAATGTTGACGTGCATTTAAGCCTCATGCCTTGTTTATGCTAAGGCTATGTGCAGAGAATAGAAATCATGTGTATTTCTCTTATTTCATTGTTATACTTCAAAAAAGTTGGGGTGTGCATATCAAATGGTACAATGGTTCTGCCTACTTGGCTTCCTATAGCAAGGGTGCAGATCCTCAGGAATGGTGGTCCTCCGGAATGTGGCCCTCCAGGGGTCCCAATCCAACCTCACAACTTTCTCAAAAGTTTACCTCCTATTCAGCTGGCTTCACCCTCTTCCTTAGCCACTGATCATTTGCTTGTATTTTCAGCTTTTGTACATTTTTCTCCCATTCTAATATAGCAGCATCTTGTCCCTCTCCTTTGGACTTTGTTTCTGTTCACCAAGAGCACCTCCAAATTGGAATTTAATCCTGGGGCTGAAAAAGCTTCTGCATCCCTGGCTTAGAGGCAACATGCAACATTGCTATCATTTGCCCAATAGCGTGACTTTTCTTCTGAAGTAGCTTCCAGGCTTGGGGTCAAAATGATAGCATCTGGAGTTTGGGGTGCGATGCAACTTATGCTAAAAGACATACTAAGCCCTCCTTCACATTGGATAGTAACCACTCTTCAAATTGTAATTTGAAATTCCTCAGGGCTCTGTTTTTAAATGTCTACATGAAACCGCTGGGAGAGGTCATCAGGAGGTTTGGGTTGCGGTATCACCAGTATGCTGATGACACCCAGCTCTACCTCTCTTTTTCGACCAATCCAGGTGAGGCAGTGGCTGTGCTTAACCAGTGCCTGACCGAAGTAATGGGCTGCATGAGGGCCAATAAACTGAGCCTCAATCCGGATAAGACGGAAGTCCTGTTGTTGGGTGGATCGCAGTTTCAGGTAAGTGACTTTGAAGTGGACGGGGTAGCACTCCCTCTAAAGGGCAGGGTTCGCAGCTTGGGAGTGCTCCTTGATCCAGAGCTGTCACTGGAATTCCAGGTGGCGGCTGTGGCAAGGAGTGCTTTCCTACAGCTTTGGCTGATCCACTAGCTGCATCCTTACCCGGACAAGCACTGCCTAGCAATGGTGATTCATGCTCTGGTAACCTCCTGGTTGGATTACTGTAATGCGCTCTATGTGGGGCTGCCCTTGAATTTGGTCCGGATACTTCAGCTGGTACAGAACAGAGCTGCCAGGCTGCTGACAGGGACCAGTCGTTTTCTCATATAACAACAGTCCTCTACCAGCTACACTGGCTTCCAGTTGAAGTCTGGGCCCAATTCAAGGTGCTGGTTTTAACCTATAAAGCCCTGAATGGCCTGGGACCAGGATACCTGAAGGAGTGCCTCTTCTCTTACATGCCCTCATGCTCCTTAAGATCTGCGGGAGAGGCTCTGCTTCGGGAGTCCTCTTTAAAGGAGATAAAAAGAACATCTACTCAGAGGAGGGCCTTCTCTGTGGTGGCACCCAGATTATGGAATGCGCTTCTTGGAGAGGTGCGCCTGGCGCTGAGTTTATATTCTTTTCGGCGCCAGGTTAAAACCTTTTTATTAAATCGCTGTTTTAAAAACTAATATTTTATTGTTGAACAGTCTCTCTTTTTGTTTTGGGTTTTTTGTTCTTATTTAATCTTTTATTGAATTTGTTATTTATAAAGATCATTTTATTGTTTTTAATTGTATGTACTGTGAGCCGGCCCGGGATGCCAAGGCATGTGGTGATGGCATACAAAAGTAATAAATAAATAAATAAATAAATAAATGTCATGGCTGTGTAAAGAAAGCACACAGTCTCCTTCAAGGAACCATAGAGGTACCCAAAAGAAACTGCATTTCACAATCAGCTACCGTTAGTAATTGGCCCAATTGTCCATCTGGAGCTGATGAGACAGATGAAAATGCTTGCTGTTATTAAGTTATCCAAGGCCTCACACCTGTAGGAATTGCTCTATAAGTATTAAGTGATAATATCACTTTCCATCTGTATACATGTTTGAACAGACTTTCTGAAGCTCCTGATCGAGTATCTGCAATTAATTATCTTTCCCATTTTTTATATATCAGCATGACATCAGATGGCAGGAATGGCCAATGAATGGTTATTAGTCTAGACTTCCTTGCGCTGGGCGAGGTGGGTGCTCGTGGCTTCGTGCAGTGTAGGCAGCCTCAGCAAAAAGCAGGCGCTTTGAAAGGGAGACAAGCTTGCTCAGACTTCAATCGCTTTCTCACCTCCCCTGTTCTGTACTCCTAATGCAAGACTGGCTGCATTTCGCTGCCTAAGGCAAAGGACAAGATGCTGCCCCTTCACACTCTGTGAATAAAAGGCAGCCGGACT
Organism: Varanus komodoensis; assembly: GCF_004798865.1. Lineage (NCBI taxonomy): Eukaryota > Metazoa > Chordata > Lepidosauria > Squamata > Varanidae > Varanus > Varanus komodoensis. Next base: position 12,858,641 of record NW_025335269.1, on the reverse strand, counting down.
AGCTATTTCAGGCAGCCGGACTAGCTAGTTCTTCACCACTGGGAAGGGGGCATTATCGTTTACTAAGTGTGATGGCAGCAGGCTAACTTAGGAGGTCCACAACTTTCTACTCCAGCACCTCCTGTCATCTGTTGCATGCACTGATAGCCTCAGAGTGCCTAATGGTAGGGATGGCCTTGCCCCACCACCTGCCTGCATCTCTCTCTCTCTCTCTCTCGCTCTCTCTCTCTCTTGCTCTCGCGCTCGCGCTCGCTCTCGCTCTCGCCCAGTGACCAGGAAAGTGAATCCAACACTGCCACCACTTTCTCCTCCCCCTGCCTTTAAAAGCAAATAAAGATTGCGATGATTTATATGTCTCCCCAACGGTTTCCTATGTCCTTTTTTGTTTCCTTGCCTCTAGAAATGAATAGCTGAAAATGTGCCAATGCCGATATACACGTCTGCTCAGAAGTGGATTAGATTGCCCTCCATGAGGCTCGCTCCCTGGAAAATCAGCACTGGCGTGGGTGTTGGCTTTCAGGAATTGCTTCTGAGTGGAGGGGAATGGAGGGAGCTAACTTCAGCCCTTGGGGGTGTGAGGATGGTGGCAGGCAACAGGACCACAACTTCTTCCTCTTCCTTCCTCACCCTCTTCTCTATGGTTGCTCCTTGTTTAGCGGGATGTGGAGCAGATCAGGCTCCCTGGAGCTCACCAGCCTTCTGTCCTGCACGTGGCCCTGGGCTGGAAGCAAGCCAAGCTGAGATCCAGTCTGCAAACGTTTGGGAATGCCAGGGGCTTCTTTGTCCAAGGAACACTAGCTATGCGTTTCTTTGCACAAAATATGCCAAGTACATGATTCTTTGCACAAACTGGACAAATTGCATACTTCTTTGTGCAAAGTAAGCAAAGCCTGCAAGTCATGTGTGGGAAAGCACAACACAAGTGGGCACGTGGGTGGCGTGTGTGCAAGCTGGCCTCCTGGACTTGCTTGGAATCACTTTGTGCTGGACCCCCACGCAAGCACTTGATGTGAAGTGGACTGAGCACACAGAGAGGAGGCCGGAGGCCAGGGACCTGAGTCCCATTCCTGATCCAGATTTCTCACACCTCAATTCCTTTACACCATCAAAGGTGTCAGTAAACTTAACAGATGTAAATAAACACATTGAAAAAGAAGCAGAATGGGCCTTTTCCCTACATAGGTCCCCTTTGCACAGCTCTGCCACTATTGCCTTTCTGTATGACACCAGATCACATTTTCTGCAGAGTGGAAACTGCACGGTTGCCATTAGTGTGTGCTGCAACAGTCGCAAATATCTTTTGCACAAGTGCCAAGATAATGTTTCCCGTAAATGGAAGGGGCTCTAGTGCAGTTTAACTCCAGGTCAGTTTATTTCTCTGTGTAGCGTGGCATCAGCTACCCTGGCAGTTATCCTCTAGCATGTCGGGAAGAGGGCACTTTGCCACTTTGTTTTTCTGAATGGAGATGGCAGGGCTTGGACTTGGAAATGTCTGTCTGCGAGCTGCTGGAGTATGGTCCCTCCCCCCTGCAGGTGCATGGACAGCACTGCAGGACAAAAGAAGAAGAAGCAAGTTTCCTCGGTGCTTCAAAGCTGTTGAACACAAAAAGACTATTTATTGTTCTGAAGAAATATTATCTTCATATGCGATCCCTACACTTAGAAGGCACAGATAAAATGTGAGAACATGTTTCAGTGCACATGAGTGAACATCATTCTAAAAGGTACTGCTATTCACCCATAGGAGGAAGCTAGCATAGGGAAAATGTGCTTTTCAAAGGCAGTGTAATGTTTGTTGCAGTACTCAAAAGACTGACTGGTGGGGTTAAATGTTTATGGTCATATATGGCAAGGGAGGAAAGTCTAGACACCTTGTCTGTAAAAGCAAACCTGAGGAATGTCTTTTTAGCCACTCCCATACAGTTCAAAAAACTAATGTAAACATTCACCATCTTTTTCTTTTGATACCTACACAAATGGACCCACAAACATACTTTATATTTCACACTCGTCTTCATTATTTAATTCTTCTATTTTACAAGCATATAGCCTAGAGATGTTTCACTGAGAAACTGAAAACAAGGAAGTAATAAAGTAGTTATTTCATAGTTTGGGAAAATGTTAAGGACTTCTGCCATCTATGCTTCAGTAGGTAAAGATAAGGGAAATGTCTTTCCAGTTAAAAAAAATGAAAAAGAAGCATTAATCACAGCTACTGAAATATACATGGTGTTGATTGCTGAGCTATTTAACTGACTGTCTAAATGCAGCATTTATGCCCAAATGCCTGACTTGTGTCTCCATTAATTGAAATCTAGTCTCTGATGATTTCATAAATCAAACCTGAATATTAAATATAATTGTTATAATTATAACCTAATTACAATGATGTTATAAGTATAATAACTGCACCTCATATTATTCAATTATATGCTGTGTATTTTACTACCCTGTAAATTTTTTCATTTAATATACTAGGAATCATGTACATGAACAGGCATAATAAATACTGAATTGATGAAATGATTTATATGGAACAGCTTGTTCATTTCCTGTCAGTTGGCAGAGGCTGTCTTGTTTCTTGAAGAATATGGGGTGCTTTAAGTGTAGCTCCTGAGATCTGTATCCTTGGGGTATCTGCTTGCAAAGCTGTCAGTGCCACAGTGATGGTGCACCTTTGCCCGAGTTGTGCCTTGTGTGAGAGGGATGTATAGATGCTCACCACCCATACGCACTACAGGCAGGCAGGGCTAATTGGCTTTGTGGTTCCTTGCAGATGGTACAAAGGCACGCTATAAAATCACACTGTGTGGCCATCTCAGCTCTCATGCAGAAAACAATAGGCATACTCCTTATGGTATAGATGAGATCTTTCTCACTTCAAACACTAGAACTGGGGGACCCATTTCAGTGGTGGGTGGGGCCAAACGCAAAAGGGATGGAGCTAAAATTACGCCCAATGCTGGCATACTGCTGGTTAAAAATCTCACTGCCAGTAACTAAGCCTTAGGAGAGACATTTAAAACTTTTGAAATGGGGGACCAGAAAAATATTGCACAAAAGTTAGGAAGGCACCCAATGATTGGTGGTTAGGGGAAAGATCTGGCCAAGTGCGGATTACAGCTTGGGACCTCAGGTTGGCTAGACCGGAACTTCCAACGAAATTAGCTGGTTCCAGGTTCAAGACCAAATGAAGGAAGTATGGGCCTGAAAAGCATGTGAAGGAGATCTTGCAATGGATGTTAGCTATGTCACATGTCACACCTTCTGGGGAAATCAGGTTGGCTTGGACCTGGGAGACCTGTCCTTATGTAGACAGGTGCCCTGATTCTCAAATGATTTTGAAACTGTCCCCCTAAACTGAAGTTTAGGTTGGCTCCATCATTATTGGCCTTAACATGTCTGGCAAAAAGTATACAGCACTGCCAAGCTGTTAGTGAATAATGTTGCCGTTTGATAGCAGAAGTTTTCCCTGCTTTCCTGCTATGTATGATTTTTCAAAAATCATTTTGGTTTTAATTAAGTTTATCTTGGAAAGGTTGCACATCTATTACTGTTATTAATTTATTGTAAATTTCCTCAGGTGCTCATTGAATAGAAGGGTGGTTCAAAGATACCTTACATTAATAAATGAAATAAATATCTCGATTAGTAAATAGTGGAGACATGGACAGGGCTATCTCATACATTTCTTAGAAGCTTCTGATTGGTCAGGGATGGAGTCTATAGTAGATGGATTTTAAATATGGTCCAGTGAATCAATTATCCCTTCCCTCTGAAAACCACCCTTAGAGTCTTTTGGATCAAAGGGTAGGATAAAAATGCTATAGATAGATGAATGAATGAATGAATGAATGAATGAATGAATTACAGCCCAGACAGTTATTTATTAATTTCATTTCTATACCACTCAATAGCTGAAGTTCTCTAGGAAGTTCACTGCAATTTATAAGATTACAGTCACTTGTTCTTAAAACTGCACCAATCCATTGGTTGGGCAATTAGAGAATTTGCTTAGATATCTGGTATGTATCTGATATTAGTCCTACTTAGCGTAAACGGAAAAGAATGGGATTTAAATTTGGCTACCTTTGGATAATATAACATGATATCATGTTAAAGGCAGAGCTAGATGAATCACAAGTTGGAATTAAGATTGCCAGGAGAAATATCAACAACCATAGATATGCAGATGATGCCACTCTAAAGGCAGAAAGTGAAGAGGAACTAAAAAGTCTCTTGATATGGGTCAAAGAGGACAGCACAAAAGTTGGCTTGAAATCCAGCATTAAGAAAACTAAGATCATGTCAACTAGCCCTATCACTTCATGGCAAATATATGGGGAAGAAATGGAGGTAGTGAAAGATTTTATTTTCTTGGGTTTCAAGATCATCGCAGATGGTGACTGCAGCCATGAAATTAAAAGACGTTTGCTCCTTGGGAGGAAAGCTATGGCAAATCTAGACAGCATACTAAAAAGCAGAGACATCACTCTGCTGACAAACGTTCATATAGTCAAAGCTATGGTTTTCCTTGTTGCAATGTATGGCTGTAAGAGTTGGACCATAAGGAAAACTGAGCGCTGAAGAATGGATGCCTTTGAATTGTGGTGTGGGGGAAGACTCCTGCGTTGGAATGCAAAGAAATCAAATCAGTCAATCTTAAAGGAAATCAACCTGACTGTTCTTTAGAAGGTCAGATACTGAAGATGAAACTCAAATATTTTGGCCACCTAATGAGAAGGAAGGACTCACTGGAGAAAACCCTGATGCTGGGAACAATTGATGGCAAAAGGAGAAGGGGATGGAAGAAGTTGAGGTGGCTGGATGGGGTCACTGGGGCAGTGGATGTGGGGTTGGATGGACTCCAGGGGATGGTGGAGGACAGAAGAGCCTGGAGGAATGTTGTCCATGGGATTGTCATGGGTCAGGCATGACTTTGCAACCTAACAGAACAGAACCATTGGATAAAACACTTGATAATGCCAACTTCATTCCCTGAATGCAGAGCTGTGGTAATAAATACCAGAAATACAGGACTCATAGTAACATTTATCTCAAAGATAAAATAACCCATGAATTTCAGATATTTAATTAAGGTTGGCTCATTTGAGGCTTCATTTTTCTGATATTTGGAGTAAGGTTGCATTTATTATTTTGTTCAGGCTTCTACCAAGAAAGTTGCCTAGAAATTGTTAATATTTTGCAATTTGCATGAAAATAATTTACAAATCCAATTATTCAAGGCTTCACACCTGTAGAAATTGCTCTATAAGTATTAAGTGATGATATCACTTTCCATCTGTATACATGTTCAAACAGACTTTCTGAAGTTCTTGATCAAGTATCTGTGATTAATTATCCTTCCCATTTTTATATATCAGCATGACATCAGATGGCAGGAATGGCCAATGAATGGTTATTAGTCTAGACTTCTTTGGGCTGGAATTGAGTCTTGGCACAGATAAAACAAAAGATTCACCTATTCTCCAAAAAACCACTCTAAGCATTAAAAAATGTGATGATTCTAATGAAATGCATGTAAATGTAGCCTTTATTCAGGCTGAAATAGATGTCTATCATATTGGATCTTTGCATTAATGCAATCACATGTCAACATGATTTGAACTCACCAGATGAGCACTGGGCACCAATGGAATCTTCCTTATAAACTGTATGTGTGGAGGAAGGGGAGTTTCAAGAAAGGCCATGGCTTTGGAGGGAAAAATTAAATTCTTCTTGCTGCAAGTTGTGATTGTGATCCATATACATCCCCATAAGTATTTTGGAGTAAAAAAAAGTTTCCTTTTATGTATTTAATGTGATGTGTAGTTTGATTCTTGTTAGAAAGCAAAGAAAGAAAAGAAGGAGACATGGCCATTTGGGGTAAGGAATCCCTAACAGTGACCATCACCACAGAAAAGCTTCTGCCCTGCACTCCGGTTGGCCTTCCTCCATAAAGGGGCCTGAGTAGGCCTCACTTTCACAGAGGGGGACACAGAGGTAGACAGAAGTGAAACCATTCTCTAAGGTGGATGGCGTGCAGGCCATTTGGCATCTTAAAAAAATAATCAGTAATAGAAATGGCAGCTGGAAGCAAACCAGAAGCTACTGCAGGTGCTGGTATAAACAAGGCTTTTCTTCTTCCTCATAGGCAAACCACTGAATTCCAAATCACTTGAAGCCTCCAGACAGTCTTCAAGGATAGCTCCATGTAGAACACATTGCAGCAATCTAAAATTGGAAGTCATCAATACATGGATGGCCACTGCAATATCCTAATTAGCAAGGGAGCACCATCGGCTTGCTGGTGGTGCTCCTGGATCCTGCTACCACCTGAGAGTCTGGTGGCAAGGCAGAGTCCAGAAATATATCCAGGATGCAAACAGGCTTCCATCTATGAATCCCATCTACAAGGTAAATCTTATAATGAGGACCTGCATCCTGGCCATGTCTTTCTTTAAAATCTTTTAATACTGCCTTTTGAGGCCAAGGCTCCTCAGGGTCCTTTAGAAGATAGAATGTTAAAATGATAAAATAAAACACAGCAGACAAAAGCACTAAAAATTACAAGAATGTTTAGTGAACATTCTAAAATAACAATGGACATTTCAAGGCAGCTTGGAAATCCAGGTCTTTAAGGCTTATTGAACATTAGAGAGGGAGCCACACATGTATTGCATATTAGTCTATTCCACAAGGATGAAGTCACCACAGAAAAGGCCCTATTTGTTGTGCCTGCTCAACCAACAAATTTCACAGCTTCTTAAGCAGGACCTCCATGGTTGACCTTAGTGCTGGGCAGGTTCATAGAATCCGGTTCCAAGTTTTTTAGGGCTGTATAGTTGATCAGAAACATTCTTCAGAGTGGCTGGGAACTTGCCTGCAACCACTGTAGCTGTTACAGAATCGTGTTTTTATTCTTTGATCCCCTGACCCCTGCAAACAGACATATTATGTACCAGCTGAGGCTACCAAGCCATCTTTAAAGGCAGACCCGCTCAGCCTGTCCTAGTCTGCATGTAAGGAGGACATGGATGACCTTACTAAGGTCACCCCATTTTCTTGGGATGCAGCTAGCAAAACAGCCCAAGCTGATAAGTTGGACTTCTGCTTACTGCAGATACCATCTGGACTTCCACAGGCAGTGCTGAGTCCAGGAGAACTCCAGACTGCATAACTGATCCTTCAAGAGGTTGCAATCCAATGCAGCAGTGGTCTCTCAGGGATAGGGAGCTTCCAAGGTCCCAGGGGGTGCACTCTGGGTCTATGAGCCTCTGAGGGGAGTGACATTAATATGGGTTGATCACCCCTGCAAAAGCTAAGGGTATCCAGTAGGTCCAACTTGATCAGACAATGCTCCATCATTCAATGGCAGGAGATATATTTATAACATCTCCGCACAGGGACCATGGTTTGTTGATCTGGTATATAAAAAAACAAGATACCCTGCACTGGGCTAAAATTAATTAATTTGAGATTTAAATTAACAGACAATCCATTCTTATCATAGCTACCATCAAAACTGAAGTCACCCCAGACAAAGTGGCCTTGATGTATATGATGGACTACCCCAAGTCCACAAGCCTTGAAGTCCTTAATAACACATCCAAAGTAGGGGACACTGTAAGACGGCCATCTGGACCAGCAGAAATCCTCTACTGTGTAGAGGACAGACCAAGTGTGGGAACTGTAATATTGGATGATGGATAGGAGTTCCCACTAACCCAATGGAATCCTTATAGACAAGGACTAGACAAGTTGGGCCACAATTTTCATCAGTCCTTGACAGCATGACCCATGGTTGGGGATTATGGGAATCATGGCTCAAAATGCCTGAAGGGCCCCAACTTGCTTACCTGCAGCCTATAAGGCCATCACTGGGTAGGGATATTCTCACCTGCCCGCCCTATAGGTTGTTAGATTAGCAAGTACAAGGGAGTTGGCCTCTTCAGTGGTGGTCAAACAACTTCAGAACTGGCTGCTTTTCAAGTCTTCAAGAAAAGAGCCACCTGCTTTTGCTAGATTTTTCATAGTATGCAGGTTTTCTTGGTGTTACCAGTTTTTACAGTATCCTTATTGAATATAGATTGATTTGTCCATTGTATTTGTTTTTCATAATTTTGTATCATGTTTATCTTGTATGCTCCCTTGAGGATATCCTACCCTTAAAGGCAGCCTACAAAACAATTTTAAATGAAATAAAATAGAATAAGTAAACTGGGCTATAAATACAAGATAAAGCTGGATAAAGTTGTCTTTCCATTTCCATTAACTTGTAGTAATAATAGGATAGGAATTTCCCTTCATCTCACATAAACTCTAAGGTACCTCCAATTTTCTTATTCCCTCCCTTCCTTTCCATTACCCCCCTCTACACTTTTCCATTTTATTAGTTTCATCCGCTTAAAGCAAAGATGCAGGGGATAAGGATGCTGGTAAATTGGGGATGGGGTGGGAGACATCTGTTTCTGCAACGGGGGAAAGCGTGAATACAGGGACATCCCCCAGCCCATGTTATGTGTGGGATAATGAGGCTTTCAGCTTGTAAGAATGCCACTTAGAACATGCTACACTGCCAAGCAAACTGGCCCATTCTCTGTACACCTATCTGGGAGCACTTTCTTCTCCATGGATCATGACAGCATCAAGAGCCAGAATCACAACTTCCTTTTACGTCAATATATTGTGAGGCAGTGTGAGGCACTGGCTGCTGGATGTGTCTTTATTGCTCCTGTTTGACTAAACAGGAAGCTAGTTCTGATAACATTACTGATGATTGAACCCCGATGATTCTTTCTTCCTGCATGTGATGTAAGACTTAATCACTGTAGGAACATTGGGCATGTTCATGTTTTCTGTGCTTTGGTTGTGGAAAAACAACTCCTTGAACCAACTTCCTCCTCATTCTTTCTTACTATATCTTCTCCCTTGACATTCCCCCTGTTGCCCTCTGGGCAGGTATTTTTGTTTCTAGCAAAAAATGACTAGGCAATGAGACTAAACAGAAAAGGCCTGAATAAGTTACTCTTGTTCCTTAAAAATTAAAGGGAAGGAGGAAAAGAAGGAAAAGATGTTTCTCGTTTTGCATGGCAAAAATAATTCACTAGATTACAAAGAAGAAGAACAATCTGGTTAATGGATACTGGTGATGAATGGAGTGTTGCGTCTGATCACCTTGAAATGGAGTGCAGCTGCTGCCGTAGTGGCATGTCAAGATGTGCAGGTAGAAGAAGGAAGAGAGGATTTTTGCAAGCCCAGTTTAGCTTATACTTAATACAGAGCTCCCTGTCTGGCTTTGGAGGGGAGTCAACCATCTCACTGCCCTATAGCAAGGTATTATGGAGGTATAATGATTTTTCTGAAGTGCCTGACCCTGCCTAATCTTGGAAGCTAAGCAAGGTCAGGCCTGGTTGAAATCTGAATGGGTGACTTAAATGTTGCAAACTGTCTGGAGAACTTCAGCTAGAGGATGTATAGAAATGTAATCAATAATAATAATAATTAATAATCTAATATTAACAGTATCTGGAGACCACTCCATGAAAGGTACTCTGAACTTTCAAAAGGAGAAACTGGATGTAGATCAATAACATGAAATGACTATAATAGCTGAAAGCATCTATAGCTATAGTCCTTCAATTTCAGAGAAAACTTCAAGCCTATGTCATGGAGCCCCAGCATTTTGGGGTCAGCAAGCTCATTGGAATTTTGAGAGTGCTGCAGGTACTCTTACAAACTAGACATCATAGAGAGAATTGCTCATTCATCCATCCATTCATTCATCAAAAGGCTACCAAAAAAGGCAAGGCTAGTCGCAAAATACTCATTTTTAAGTAGGAAAACAAGGGAGACTTAACAAAAAGTAACTTGCCCAATAGCTGAAATATAAGACAAGGGTGGGAGAGTATGCTCCAAAACACTCTTTTTAATTCAAATAAAAATGATGGGGTAAAACTTTGCTGGGGAGGGGGTGGCTTCGTTTTATACTACATCCCAATTTAAAAAAACTTAATTTTGTTTAAAAAAAATCTTAAGAAATAAAATAAAAATTAGGAGGGCAGGTAGTTTCATTGGTCACAAGCACCATATTGGAGACGCCAGACCTACCTTATTTGTCAGAGCATAGATCCAAACAGATATTAGTTTTTAACTGTTTCTAGCAGCTATGCCTTTTTCATTTTCACTCTGAAACAGGTATAGCATGCCTAATTTGTAACCCTAGAATGGGAATAGGGCAATTTTAAGGCCAAATGGAATTCTTTGCACCTAAAGTAAAGTGAAATGGAGAAAAGACATGGTTCTTAGGTACAGCTTTATAGGAATATCAGATTTGGCTCCTAAAAGGATGACTTCCATGGGGAAAACTAGGAGAAAGGTGTTGAGAAGATCACTTGATTGATCACAGGCATTAAACTTCATGAGTTCTCAGAACTGGTGTCTTTCTTGGGACTTGGGACTTTCTTATAAGGGAGAAATAAGGATTGGGCTAGGAGTAGGGAGAGTAGGAGTACGGAGAAATGGGGAGTTGTAGGATCAAAATGATCAACGGAAACATAGGCAAGTTCATGTGATGACTACAGTGTTCTGAACATCCTTTTGGTTTGACTTGGCAAGATACCAATGGCAAACCAACCAAACAGTTAATTTTACTCAATTTTAAGGAAACCTGTTGATTTCAAGGAAGATTAAATTATGAAAATGGCCTTGGAGTAATAGTGGGTGCTTGCAGGAGACATTGATTTCAATACCTTCTCCAATTCATTGGCTGTTACTCATACTTTGTTTAAAATTAAAACATTTGAATAATAAAGAAATGTGGCACGTTGCTCAAACAAGGCATCTGCTCCAGCAAAATGTTATGTTTTGATCATTTAAAAATGAGGGTTTTTTTAATGAAGCCATGTGGATGTGAGGATGAGTCAACAGTTGGAGTGGTTACTGTGTGCACAGTTATTTTGAATTCTGCCAAAATTAAAAATACAGTTACAGATAATCATGTACCTGAAATATTACTTTATTGTTGTTACTATTTGTCTCAGATTTATTTTTGCTTTCCAGTTGACTTTTAGCAGAAAAGAAAAATAGAAAATTTCTATTGCTGAAGAAAATCAGGTGTTTAATATCACAGAATCACTTATTTAAAGGATTCCTGGATGGAGATTAGGCAGTTTTTGTAGAATTAATATATCAGCATCTTAGTCTTATGCTTATTTGTGCAGGAATGAACACCGCTGATTTGAATGAGACTTCCTCTTGAGAATGTGTACGCTGCATTCAGTTGCGTATGTTGACTTTCATACTTTCTATGAAGTAAGACCTACTGTTTTTCACTGAAATTATTTTCTAGTAAGAGTGTTTAAGATTGTGGTCATTCAGCGCAATTTTACGCATTTCCACTCATAGGCAAGACTCATTATATTCTATGGATTTCACGCTTACGTGTATACCTTGTTAACGTTTTAAACTTTTAAGCATCTTCAGTCTTATTTTCATAGTTGAAATGATGGAATCACACCCTCACACGCACAGAGAAGTAAGGTGGAAATGCCTGCTCTCCACCACACTGAAAATGTACGCATGTACATCATACATGTTCAAGAGGATGCTCACACCCTTTGTAATTTTTACCCAACAACTTGTGCACATTTTAACCACAGAATGAGTGTCCCGATTGTTTTCCCTGGGAGTTGCCCCACTATTGTGCAATCTCAGTATATTTATAGTCCATGAAACATTTTGAAATACTGAAAACCAAATATTATCTTTCAAGATACAATTCATGAAATATTTCAAAACACTGAAATCAAGGAATCAGAATTTGGCAAACCGAATTCCACCCGTAGCCTTATTTCATTGCGGAAGATCTGTGTGCATGGGATGCGTGAATGAAAAGAAAGCAGCAGGACCAGTGATTTTTGTATTTTCAGGCAACTTTCACTCCACCATCCGTCAATTTATGGCCACGCAATACATGCAAATGCATTTCCATATATGCAAAGTTGCACAAATTCATGCTTCCTAAACTGTGTAAATCAGCCAAAAATGCTCCCCATAACTCATATTTTCACACTTTAAAATGCACATTTTATGTTTTTTTTTTTTACTTTTTTTGCGGCAAAATTCCCCCCCCCTTAAAAAAACCCCCTCCAAAATTAAGTAATAGATCAGTTTGCAAATCTGCAGACTTCCTGTGACCCTGGAAAGCTGGTCTACTGTGGAATCCATGGGCAGACCAAGAGAAATCAGACTCATTTGAGTCAAAGGTGAATTTCTCTAACATATAACATGGAGCAATGAAAAACTCAGTAAAGCAGGCCGATGTCCACTTCATTGCTGGTCCATTCTGGTGTGCTACCACTCAGCCTGAGATCTGAGGTCCATTCAGATATTTGAGCAGTTTCCAACAAGGCACGCATGCCCCCACTGATTCCATTGCCTTCTGCAAGCAGAGCATCTGGCTAATTCCATCAGGCAAGCAGGACCCACTACTTGCATCAGGGAGCTCTGGCACTTCCTAAAGCCTTCAAAGGGGTGGAAAGGTTCATACTGGAAGAAGGCAGGTTGGCGGTGCTCCATGAAGTGAGTGCTGTCAAATTGCCTCCTTCAAGAAATGATTATTCCTTCTCTTGTTGGGCTGCCTTGAAGTTCCACACTGTTGTTCTGCAAGCAGTGGGAGTCACTTATGCTATGGAATTGGTGGGGTGGAAGAGAAATGACAGGCACATAAGTGCCCTGCTGCATTTTGCTCTTTGCCTGCAGTATGAGTAAACATCTATGCATGCATGTATTTCTCTATTTAAACTACTCATATGCCATTTGATAGCATCAAACTGCTACCACCAGCCCCATAAAATACAATATAAAAAAGCATAAACCCTGCAATTATAAATCAAAGAAAAGGACGCACCTGCAATTATAAGTCAGGGAAAGCCTGACTAAGTGTGTATGTCTCGAGATGTCAAAAAATCACCACAGTTTCTGCCTCACAGGTCGCATGTGAGAGAATGTTCTGGAAAGTGGGTGCCAATACCAAGAAGGCCAAGCAGCCCCCTGTACCAGTAAGGCCTCCTTGAGGGATCTTGGGGGTTGATTTGGTATATTTAGGGAAGGGTGATTAGACAGGTATTCTGATCCTGAGTGGTTTAGGACTTTCAATGTCTACAACTGAACCTAAAGCACAGGTTGATGTCTAATAGGCAGCCAGTACTGTTCTTGCAATACAGGCGCATTGTGTGTATTGCTAAGCACCCAGCTATACACTGTAGCTACAGCCCCTGAATCAAGAAAAGGGGCTGCCCCACATAGACTGCACTGCAGGAAGTGTAATTGTGAGGTTACTGCTGCATATAACATCACATCTGGGACAACCCTGTTAGGAGACCTGGGTGGGCACCCAGACCCCACCCAACATAGGAATGCACCTGCCTGGCTTAGCTATCTTTGTGCAAATATCTCTAAGGCAGCTAAGTGAGTGGTGGGACTATGGGGGGTGCAGAGCTTGCCTGCATTCCCATGTTGCCTTCTCAGTTCAGGACTACCTGTGTTGCAGGTGAACACCTGTGTAGGCATTGGTCTATACACCCACTGACCCTCAGAGTCACCACTCCACACCAGCAGGCAGCAGATATGGCAAGCATTTCAATGATTTTCCGGGGATGTGATTTCAGCTCAATGGTTAGAGGGAGGCACACTGACCCTGGAGGCAGGGGCTTCCACCCTTCCCTTAAAAAAATAAAAATAAAAACCAGTGTTGTCGTTGGTGGCAGAGGAATCAGGACTCTGGTCCCCACCTGGTCCCTTTCCACAAACTGCACCTGGAATGATGCTAGGGTAGAACATCAGCATCCTTTTGGAGATGGCCAGCATCAAGGGCAGGCTGGCTCAGGCACCTGCCAGGGACCTATACCTGCCCAAGCCTAAACCTCTGGCTTTTTTTCTCTGCCATCATAACCTGGATCCTCACCTGCTTCCCTCTCTGTCCCAGACAATGGTGGTGCTGAGAAGGAGGTGCAGCAGATGCCACTGCTTGTTTGCCTCTTGGTTCTCAGGGCAGCGAGTGGCAGGGATGATGAGAAAGAGTGGAGGAGGAAAGAGAGTAGCTGGTGGCCATGGCGGTGAGCGGGCAGACACCCTGAGGCCTCTTTAAGCCCTGAAGTTTCCACTGCTTTCAGAAGGCTTCTGGAGAGAAAGCATGACAGTAGACGAAGCTCTTCTCCTGTTGCTGCCCCCACAAGCCAGCAGCAGTTTTAAAACATGATCTGTACGGAGGAGAAAAAAGAGAGGAAGCTACAGCCATGGTACACGTGCTATGAACCATTGCAACCCACTGAAGTCATGCCTCAGCTTCGGGGTGGGGGTGGGGGTGGACCCTTGCAAAAATCAGGCCAGTCAACAGTTTCAGAAGCAGTATGTTCTTCACAGCCCTGTTTTTAAACACCACCCCCCCCAAAAAAATTTCTTAGCAGAGAAAGGAGCAGACTTAATAGTAGAATCTTTCCCAGACAGGCCCCTCTTGACTTGCTGAGAACATCCTTCGTGACAGAATATTCAACAGTGCCATTCCCCACCTGCATCCTGAGCCCGTACAGTCCTCACACCATCACATCATTGTACTGCATACACATGAAAAGTCCAGTCTGTCTGTGAGAGGTCCATCAGCACCAGCCTGTGGAAGCATCCTTGATGCTACCAGGGGTTGCAGGGTCTCGATAGGTAAGCCTTTGACTTACCAGGGTAAGTATATCGACTCCTGCAGACACAGATGTGAAGGATACAGCCAGGACCGGTTCCAGATTTTTTGGGGCCTTGGACAAGACCCTTTCAAGGGGCACCTTCCTTTGGTAAGTCCACCTTCTTCTCCCCACCGGGGTCCCCTGCTGCTGTTGCTTTTCCTCCTTCATTGCTCTAACTGCCTTTCCTCTTTACTGAGCAGGTTGCCCAGTAAAGAGGAAGAACAACCCCCAGAAGGGGGGTTGTTTTGTCAGTGGGACCCTGCTGGGGGCTGGACCCTTGACAGATGCATGAACAGACCTCCTCTTGATGCCAACCTTAGATGCAGTTCTGCTGGATGCCAAATCTTGGAAGAATTCTTTACTGAATCTTAAATGTATCGATTGTCCTTCCCTGGTTGAGACAGAAAGTAGGCATTGGAGGAAAGATGGCAATTTAATTTTTGGTGTTACCTGTGAGGTTTTCTGATTCTCTGGCATTCAGGAATGCCTGCAACTAACAGGAGACAGTCTTGCAGGAACGTGTGCAAAGCAATGAAAAACGTACCGAAGATTGCCAGAATGCAATTGCTTGCAGCAGCATTAGTATTATTTTGACATGTGTGCTTGTGCATGCATGTGTATGTCTCTGCATGGTTGTTCATACACATCTTCATACACAATGAAAGGCATTCCTTATTATCTACATTATTGCAGCTACGTTTCTGCTAGAGAATTTTTGCAAGCAGGAATGACGGAGAAAAATGTGCACATGTTTATCTCGCCTTTATTTGTGGAAATACTGTGTCTCACCATGTGATGAAACAATGATTCTTTCTTTTTAAATCCCCTTCTCCCCCTAAAATGAAGTAATTCCTTCTAAAAATAATGCACTAGTGCATTCTCAGAAGACAGGCCTAACAGACAGGAAGGCTGCACTGTGTGTTGCGGTACAGAAGCTGCCTTTTGAAAACAGACAGAAGACCTCCAGAAAGAATTCCACAATCCCCCCTTCTTGTTTTGCTGTAAATGTGTGTTACATAATATGGGGAGTGGCCCAAAATTTGGGGGTGGGGAGGAAAGAGCTTGTAGGTAGGGTGGTCATGTTTCTTCTTGTACTGAAGACAGTCCTCTATTTGACTGTCCCAAAGGTTCCTCTATTTTTAAGACATCTGCCATTTGAAGGGCTGTTCAAGTCAAGTCTGGTTTAAAGATAACCCAAATGGCCGTCACAAGGAAGAGGTGAGCCAGATAGAATCATAGAATAGCAGAGTTGGAAGGGGCCTTGAAGGCCATCGAGTCCAACCCCCTGCTGTTGCAGGACACCACATTACACCATCCCACTCAGATGGCTGTCCAGTTTCTTTTTGAATGTCTCTAGTTGGGAGAGCCACCACCTCTCCAGGCAGCCATTTGCACTGATGTATTGCTCTGACAGTGAGGAAGGTATTCTTGATGTCCAGCCTAAATCTGGATTGTTGCAACTTGAACTGATTATTCCGTTGTTCATCAACTGGGCTTGGACAGCAGATTAAGCGAGGCACACAAATCTGGTCCAGCAGTCTTCTTCACTGTGAAGAGATGGAGTATACTCATCTTTAATGATAATCATTCATTCTAGATTGTCATCTATCTATCTATATTAGTATAAGCAATACATGATTAGCTTTGTCCCCCTTTTCTGGTGATGTATTTTCTTCTTTTTGCTATTTATGACTGCATCCTTTACATGCAGAGTATTAGGCCTCTCCAGTGAAAAAGCGCTCAGATAGCAGGGCTGGAAAAGGCCCTTGCCATGAGCAGGAAGAGGTGCTGCTCCTCAGAGGACATAGTTCTGGCTCAAACAGACTGGTAACTGGGGCCAGTATAGGTGGCTCTGTAAGTCCAGCTGCTCTTAAGTGCCTCATGTGCTTTGCTGCCTCAGGACAGACCCCGTTCCCAAGCTTGTGAATTGCATCTTCTCTAGTTGCAGATGAAGGTCTCATCATTTTTCTTCAGTCATACTTTGCTCAACTTCTTCTGTCAGGCTAGAACTGACATTATAAGCAGAGAACTGGGGTGAAATGTATACAAAAAATTAGTATTATTGTAAAAAATGTTCAGTCAGCCATTCCATGAATAAGGGTTAAAGAGTAACTCCCTGGGAACAAACACATACCCTTCTTTCCTGCCTTATCATGATAATTGTGCAGAAAAGTCTGCCATTTTATTGAAAAGAAACTACAAGGATTTGATGCATCATGCACTTGCCTGTAGATCTGTCCAGACACATTAGCTATGCAGCTTTTGGGCTAGAAATGTCATGAGAACAGACTTTCTCTTCAGAAATTCCTGTTACTGGCAAGCTATGCATGTCAGCAATGCATCCGCTTATTATGTCATTCTACGTTTAGCACCCATGCTCCCCAGCTATAGCAAATCGTTAATATACTTAAATCAGTAGACAATCCATAGGGGAAAGTTTTGTGGCTACTTTGCTAACTTCTAGAAATATTTCCTAGGTCTGGTGTGGGGAAAATGATGACTGTTATTATGTATGCTGTTGTCACCAGTAGAGACAAATTAATATTTTCATAGGATGCGAGTTCTTGAAAAACAGGTCATGATTCATTCTCTGTCTGTCTGTCTATCCATCCATCTATCCTATTTCTATATTATTCTATTGTCAACATCTCTTCCCCAGATATCAGTAGGAGATGTTCACTGGCATGTGGAATGAGAGGTAGGAGGCTATGTGTTTGTGTGGGTTGAGAGATATATATAGATATAGATATATAGATATATATGGGATGGGGATATTCTTTGCAGTCCTGCAAAGTATGCATGCTGTTTTTATTCATTAGCACCTCCAAGGGACTAATTGCCATCAGGCATGTAGGTGGCATTTCTGGCAGAGAGCATGAAATGGAATAGGTTTGATGACAACCAATGATCTGCCAAAGGCTTGTCAGAAGCAGAACTCAGGCTTGTTGTCACTCCCCCAGCCATTTAAATTCAGACACAGATGCTTCCAGGGGGTGTGCATCATCCATCCAAGTTGGCATTTGAAATGCAACACACACTAGGCTGTGAGCGCGGTGCATTGCTGCGGTGGCGGCTGTGGCGACTGAATATCTGGAACAAAACGAACGTCTGCAGTTACAGATGGCGCTTAGCAGGGCGTCCTCCACTCCAGACCCTGTTTAAACCCTGTCAACCTGGGAGACCTCTCCGATCTGTGGGGCATACGGCACATTCCTCATGGTTCTTCAACCTTCAGTGGCCTTTCAGTGCTTCTCCATGTTTCAGGTTGGCTATTTGTGCTTTCTTCTGCCGATTCGTGGCAAAATTAGAACACGCGTGGGCTGTTGTGTCTGCCTGTGACCGGGAAGAACATGAGCCATCCACTCTGGCATTCCCTATAGGGTCATTTTGTGACTTTCCCCACTGGTGGTTCTACATACCTACTTGAAGAATGAACATCCATTAAAACTATGAGGAAAAACTACACATGACATGGCGAGGGGCTCAGAAAATTCCACTCTAAACCTGGACAAATGGTCTTTGGAGACAATGCCAATCCACAATTAATTGGCCAGCTCCGTGTGTAATACTGGGTGGGTGGAGCGTTTCCTGTCTTGTCCTTGCATCCTGTTGCACCCCAACAGGATCAAAATAGGCACGGGGTTCTTATGCTTAGCTGTTCTTCTCATATATGGTTGGAGTTGCTGTGTTGTTACAAATGAGAGGTAAGGGAAGACGAATGAGAAAGGAGGTGGCTCATGATAATTTATCTGCATTAAGCTGTGGCATGTGCTATTTTTTTAAACCAACAAACTGAGGCCCTCTGATTTATAGAAGTGGTATAAGATAACCGCATCTGCATTTACACTGGCAAGGATTACGTTACAAGTTCTATTAATCTTCATGCCTCAGGGCATAAACTGATTACCAGCTGGGGTCAGGAAGAACTTTCTCCCTATGGCTTAATATATCACAATTAGGCATATTATGTGAGCTTTATGCCTTCCTCTGAAGAATGCAATCCTTTCTTTCTCTGAAACCTGTGATGAAGAGCAGTGGGAGGACAGCCCCTCTTCTTCTGCAACTGTATCTTTCTCAACGTCCTTCGACCTGGAAAATCCCAGGTGTTTAGATCTCCATTCACCTACACAGTTGATGCTCTTAGGAACCTTTAAAGTCCTGGCTGTTGCTACTGATGGTATTTGGTCATTCTAAGGTAAATTTGGAGACTCTTTCTTGAACAAAATAGGGAGAAAAAACAAGTTTCAGCAAGAACAACATTTCTTGAGGATGTCTCCAAAATACTACTGCGAAGTGATCCCCGTAGATGGGTACATGCAACAATCCCTTCTGGGCATCCTCCCATGATAAGTCTGATCATGTCCATGCAGCCCTGTTCTGGAGAAGTGGGGATGGGCAGAAAATTGATCTCCAGCAGTTTTAGCACCACTAATGAATCTTGAAAAAGGAGGCAATGCATCACCCCAAAAGAGAACAAAAGAGAACAATTTGCATTAAAATTTGCATAAATGTGGACATGTAGACTCACTGTTATAGATGCATATTTAGAAATAATTATAAGTTATGGACAAAATATAGTTCACCTCAGCATAGTGCACAAAACAGTGTGCGTGCCTCGTTATTCTTCTGCTCAGGTGCTAAATGCAGATGTGCAACAGTTCTGCTTTTTGATCTTTACACTGGAACTGGACTGGCCACTGTTCAATCAGAGGACAGTCCTAGGGACACCCAACCACCCATTATTCCTGTCCAATGGCCATGCTTGCAGAGTCTTCTGGGAGCTAAAGTCCAAAACATCTGGTGATCAGCCTTCTGTCCACCCCTGTGGTAAAGGACATTTCCATTAAGGATACGCCAAACAATTGGGGAAGGGGAAAAGAGAATTGTGCTTTGTAACCTGTTGACAAGCTTGATTAATAGAGAGCTGTAGCATGTAGGCAAACTGTAATGTATAGATACATGCAGTGCATTGTTGGCAAGCATGAAGGAATTAATTACAAATAGAAACCTCTTCCCAGATTGTCACGAAGATTTCTTTGTGCACATTGCAAATGTTCATTCAAATTTGTGTGTGGATAGGAAAAAATATATATTTCTGAAGTATTCCTGAAATTAATCTTTATGCGGTGCTCCTGCCATAAACACCAGAAGTTACTTAAATGAGGTGTTGAGTGTTTTGGGGGAAGTGCTAAATGATCCTTTACTCCCACGCAAGTCAACACAATGGAAAGGGCAGCCCAGGATGGGTGGTATGGAGGCCCTCAACCACTTGGCAACACACTAGCCTGAACTGCTGAAAGGCCATTTATTTTCCATCTGAGTGTACAGAAATGCTGTCCTGTCACCAAATAAGGGGGCTGCATTGTTAGTGCTTGTCAGAAAAGCAGACGGACATCTCCGTGGTGCACCAGACTGGGTGGCCTGCAAGGACATCCTAAAGGAGATCACAGTGACGTCCTTTTTTGGGCAGTTGTCACATGAACCTCCAGGGGTTATTCTAATGAGGGCCTGTATCCTGACTCACAATAATCCTCTATGACTTATACTGAGTCAAAGAATGCCCCCCCCCCAACATTGTAATTGGTAGCTCCCCAGGTGTTCAGAATTCTCCATCACTCCTGTTGTCCAGGTACAAGTGATGGTGATGGAATGCGGAGCCCTCTGTGTGCAATGCGTGTGTTGTACCACTGAAGGGCTCAGTTAGACTAGGCTGAGCATGAAAATGTTTCGTTTGAGGGCATCAAGTGATTACCCACTGGACCTCACTGTCTTGTTGTACCTCAGACCCATGAGCCAATTCTGGCCTGCTGGGGTCCCAATCCAGCCATCCAGGTCTCCCAAATCACCCTGCCCCTCTCCCTCAAACAGATTGTTTGGCAGTTTCCTAAGTTTTATATAATTTTCCTTACTCCATTGTGCAAGGCTGAAATTCAACCCCAAAGACTTTCCACTGAAAGGCTGAAATTCACCTGCTAAGGATTAGTTACTGGCAGTCAGAATGCTAAGCTAAATATTTTCCCCTTTTTCCTTTTTGGTATTTTGGGCCTGCTCCTCCTGTCTTGGGTCTTGCCCACCACAGGAATGTGACTTTGAGAACTTCCCTGAAATTAAATTCAGCCCTTGGGCTGAAAGATGATCAATACTGCTATTCTATTATTTGGACTGGTGTACTGCAGAGCTGCTGAAATGTATTTAAATTATTTGGCCCATAAAATAATGGCAAATACCTGTGTAGCCTTTTGTGCTTGACAAAAGGACATGGCTTTTCAATATCCTTCATTTCTTTTTCTGAAAGATAATGGAGAAGGTCTTAGACAAAGGGCTTGGTGTATCCTGGTACCAGAGCTTCACAACCATGTTCAACTGGGCTTGATCAAGTTGATAAAATTGTCCTTGCCCAGCCCTGGATGTAAGTCCAACTTTGCTATGTTGGTTAAATCTTCTGTGAGCTTTGGGGATAAGAGAAGGTGCAGATTTTGACAAGGAATGGTTTGGTATCTGAGTAAAAAGAGGAGGAGGAGGAGGGAAAAGTAGGGAAGGAACCTGCGACAGGGATGACCAGGACATTTTGGTGCTAGAGTTGAAGGACAAGTTGGCTCCTCTCTTTCACACACTGGACTGGACTGGAGAGGAGGTGGAATTTTATTTAAGCACTGATAGAGCAGAATCTTCCACTGTTCTTGAGGGGAGCAGACTAGCTAATGAGCTTCAAAGCCGACATTGTGGCACACATGGGTCTGCCCTCCACACCTCACTGCCACTCGTGTCACATAACCAGGGTAAATCTGATGCCTGTGTAATGCCTCTGAAGCAGTCTAGGCTGCCCGCCTCTTTGGCTGCTCACTCAGTAATGGCCCTTTCCCAATGGCAAGATCTCCACAGCATCTTGGAAGGAAGGAGCTAGCCAGGTCATTCAGCCAGCCCAGGCCAGCAACAAGCAAGCATTGCTTTTGTTGGGCCACTGGCTTAGGGGTCGATGGGAATGGCTGGGGGAGCATCCAGCAATTTGCCACCTGGGACAATTGGTAGGGCTAGCCCTGGGGGCCCAGGAGCCAAGGGATTTGGTGGGGGGAGGGTGTAAAAATTGCATTGAACTTATAAAAATGTTATAGAGAACATAGAGGCAAGCCAATCCTTGGCTGCATCTTCTAAAGGTGACTTCCTAATTTAATTTCACAGGCATGTGTGGTACTCCCTTTTCAAATTCATCCTGTGAATTGGAGCCAACATGAAGTGAAGTTTACAACCCAGGATCTGCAGGAATAGAATTCACCAGCCGTTATCTAGAGGAACAAGGGGTCATGCATGGTAGTCATGCCATAGTCCCGACACTGGACAGCTCTCTGTGTGTAAGCATTCCCCATTCACACATCCAACACAAGGGATAAACATTGGAGGCAGGTGTATGAAGTGAATTGGCCATGGAATGTGGCCTGTGCTGCTCTTCTCTGCTTATGGCCTCTAATGTGTGGGGACAACTTATATGATCATTCCAGCTAGTGCATTATCTATAATGTTCTTATAGACAATGCAACTGGAGGGGGGCATGAAATGTGCCATGAATTGGGAATATAATGTGTCAACCCACTCTTAATCCCTTACCAATGAATAACTTTTATTAGACTCCATTAGGAGCAGGGGGCAGCATATAAATGCAAAAATAAACTTTTTTGAAATGGGCTGCATTTGGGGGCAATCTCATATATGCCCTGTAAGAGGCTTCAGAAAGATTTTGTTAGGGCCAGTTCTTATGTAGTATCATTGTATCGTACCTCAGCAGAAAATGAACAGTTGCTGGGTCCAACTGAACACTGCCTGTTTGTGATCCCTGCATCTAGGGTCCACACAGGGGGCCCAACAGTTGTGCACGTGTGTTTTATGAGGATTATTTTATAGGCAGGCATTGTTCAAGCTGGAAATATGGGTGTCACTCATGTATTACATGGTTGAGCAGCTACCTCAAGTTAGAAAGTTCTGGCCTTGTTCGTACACACTTCCAATGGTTCCAGTTATGGTAACAGGTAACAGTCTGCTAGAAGAAACACACCTACAGACAGTTTATGAATGTGTGGGGTGATTTGTTTTGTTTTGCTTCGTGCCTGCTCTGATACAGATTCAGGGAGAGCGCAGGAACAGACAGATATTCATACGGGAAGCATAACAAGCCTGAGCAATCCCTCTTTAAACAAGAAAGGAGGAGGACAAACATTACACATTCTGTGAATAACATCAACACTATTCCTGTCCACTGGAAAACACCTTAGCATTAATTGTATTTCCCCTCATGTTTCTCTCCTCACCACAACTTCTCCTAATCTTTCAACAATACAGAAGTGATTGCAGAGAAAGAACGTGCATTAGTCAGCTCCGGAGAGAGGTAACCGTGGGTGTGGACGGGCGAGGGCAGGTAGACTGGAGACTTAGGTGGTGTTTCAGCATATCTTTCTAGCTGAATGTGGTTTTTCCTCTTCATCCCTGGAGTGGATTTGCTGTCCGTAGACTGGGTGGGAATCATTAGCCAGACATTAAGTTACCACATGACTCAAGCAAACTCGTAACCGCACTAGACAACCAGATTGATAGAAGGGGCTGTGCATTCTTGTGAGTCACACTGATGCGATCTTAGGCATCTAGGGTTTTTTTTTTAACCCCCCCCCCCAAAAAAATCTACATATAAACTTCATCTATTGTTTATGGGACTATGTTTGGCAGGGTGGGAGACAGGAGAAAGTGAAGTGAAACAGTTGCTTTTCCCTCCCAGAAATTCAAGGTTTTATTGCCTGCCCTGAGCAAAATCTAGTATAATCGCCCCTTATCAGATTCCAGCATTTTTTCTTAAACTGAGAATCAAACTGGAAAGGATGTTTCCTTCATTGACCAAGCTGAAGTCAGACAGTGCCTAATTTTTTACTCCTGCAGTTTACAACACCATATTAGGCACGTCTGTTGTCCGCATCTTTAGATCTCTCGTTTTTAATCAGTAAGGAATTTTGTGACCTCCACAAGACAGAAGATGGTGGCCCCTATCCATTACATATACGAGCCTGGTGAAAATTAATTTTCATTGTAGCAATTACTTTATAGCAATAAATACCTGCCAACAACCTGAAATGGTTACGGTTATGGCACTATTATTATAAGGAGGAGGCAGTTTGTGCTCAAAAGGCTTTCACGTGCTTGTTTCAACGGGGCCGCCAGTGTTGAGCTGAAGAGGGCAGGGAACTCCACTGATTCAGGGAACAACGGCCTCTCCCAAACATGCTTGGTCATGAGTGCCCTCCCAGGGTTGGCCCCACATCATTCGACCTTCCATTGTCTTATTGATGTTGTTAGTGTTTGTGCCACAAGTACTAATACTCAGCTTGATTTAAGAGGAAGGTGTTTTGCAGATCCCTTTAAACGCAATTCTGTGTGTTTGATTCTGCTTGTAGCTGGGGTCTTCTTCAGTGGAGGGTTAAGGAGTTGCAACTAGTGTCCATGAGTCCCTCTGCGTGCCTGTCTGTGTGTGTGTGTATGTGTGCCTGAGGCTGATATGAAAAGTTGGCAGATGTGACCTTCAGGTGCTTGTGAAGGGCCCATAAGCTAGCAGGGGGTCTACAGCCAAGAGCCCCTGGACGTGCTCATCCTCTTCACCGTGGCAGCCTGCACGTTCACCTCCCTCTCAGTCTGGCCCAGAAAGGAAGAACTTTGGCAACCGCTGGCTCTCTGCAAACAGGGCCTACCAGTGATCAGGAACAGGTGCCACTGGCGTAGCATTTGGCATCAGTGCCAGTAGATTCAGTGAGGAAAAAACTCCCAGCAGGGGCTGCCCAAAACCTGGAGCCATCACTGTGTATGTGCCCGAGTATGCATCACATGCACCCTTTCATGAGCCATTCCAAGATTTAATATTTGAAATCTTTCAGTTTACGGTATAATGCAATTGGGTTCCCCTTAGCCATCCCTTGATCACAGACTTAAGTGAGTACTCTGCTGAAGGAGTAGAGTAGCATAAGATATTAAATTTGACAGGGAGAGTGGAAGGAAATGGGGAGAAGAAAATTGTTTTCAGAATGCAAACTCAGAAAGGTTCAGGGAGAGGGTAGGGAGCAGAAATGAAAGGGGAGAAAGAAAAAGGGGGCAGGTCCCCCCCCCCCCCCAAAGTGGCCCATCCTTTACCTTTGGGTGTGTTCTTGCAACAGGTGTCAATTTACAAGGAGAGAAAGCTTTTGACAATATTTCCATCTGTCTGTAATTAGAGACTGAACAGCTCCAAGTTGGGAGGCACATTTCAGAAGTGAGATTGAGATATGCGTTTATCTGATTTGTGGAAGTGTTTCTGAAGTTTTGAAGCTAAAAGTTTGGCAAAATTATTCCAGCAGTTGCCAAAGAAAAATTATTCACATTTTTCTTTTCATTGTTCAATCAGATCAACTCTCTTGTAAAGAGGCTCAGAGGAAATGTGTTATATAAAACTAAACAATAATTTATTGGTTTGTCTAGTCATCAAAACCTAGTTTGAAATGCCATTTGGAGGCCATATGGCATTGTGGAAGATGTACGGAGTGCATATGGATGGGCCATTCATATCGGTAATTCAGCGTTTCTTGGTTCCTGTACCAGATTCTTCACCAATTAGCAGCATTAAGCCTTTCTAGGTCCAGAGCTGAACTCCATTACTACATGCATTTTCCAACTTCAACCTCACTATGTCATACAGATTTTATACTTGCAATAAATATGTTTTAGCAATACAATTAATGCCTTATGGATCTGTTGTATTTTTATAAGTTATTTGTTTTTCGGTGCCAGGCTAAGACCTTTTTATTTAAAACTTATTTTAATTGTTAAATTATTTGTATTTATAGGATTTTAAATTTTTAGCCGAGATGCACCGGAGGTTTTTAAATAATTTTTTTATTGTTATATTGTTATTTATTTATGTATTTTGTTTCTGTTGTGAGCCGCCCCGAGGCTTTGTTGCGATGGGGGCGGCATAAACATGTTTTAAATAAATAAAATACTAAATAATAAATATTTTCTAGAGTTTGAATGTAAGGAATTCCATTTTCAGTCTTATACATTGAAGGCATTTCTAAATTACTGTCCAGTGCTTTCCACTCCCCTGCCTTTGACCTTTCATGTTCGCTTTTCTTTACAACAAATGCCAGAGTTTTACTGTTGTGTTTCTTAACAGTTCCAAAGATTCTCCAGATATCAGATTCAAGATCTCCAAAAGTCAGGCTAGACTTCCATATAGGCATGGTGAGTCCCTTAAAGAATCAGGATAAATTGCTGGAATCATACTTTGAAAGAGAAATCTAAGCGACATTCATCAAGCAGAGTTCAGACATGCTGGTAGTTCAAAAGTTGCTCTCTAGGTGTGGCTTTGGCACATGCAGATGAGTCTTCAAATAGGTCTTCCATATAGCATTCCTACAGCCAGCTCCTATGTTAATCTCCCTCAAATGGTGCAAATAGAAGTGATATGAATCCTTGTAATGTTGGAATTGTCAGTAGTTAAATCCAGCCCACACCGGTGGCATTTGTCTTGAAACAGGCCCAACATTTCTGTTTTGCCTTGGACCAGGTCCAACAGCTGTCTCAGCTGTATAACGGAACTGGTCTGATCTCACAAAGCCTTACATCTTGAGCTATTTTCCTATTATTCCCCTGCAAAGCCTTAGGGAGAAAGAGAGGCAGGTAGGTGGTCAGGCAAAGTAACGTTGATCCGTATTAATCCAAGTGAGAAATGGCATGGAAGGCCAACGTATCTTCTCATCAGCTGTGCTGCTGCTGGGAATGGCAAAGGTGCTGAGAAGATACCTGGATGGAAGAGGAGGCACCCACTTACTTAGCTAAATATCCTCTGTTCTACAGTGCTGGTTCCTGACTTACTAGAGAAAAAACCCAATAGTATGTAGAGAGAGGGTTGCCTAAACATTGGATTGTACATTAGAGTGGCATGATATAGTTCAGACTTCAGCTGTGGCACACTGTGAATCAGCACTGGTCAGCACTAGCTTGTGGTGATGGGTTTCTGCTGGGTATATGGAATTTTAAAAGCAGGTAGAGGTGTTCAAATAACCCAGTCCTCTCATGCGGTCACGGTATGCTTAAGATGCTTCCAGCATGCAAGCACCTATGGCAAATACTGCCCCTGCCCCACCCCGCATTGGCCACAGGTTTGACCAAAGTATGGAGAAGCCTATGAATTTTTCTGTAGGTGCTCTGTATGTGCATATGGACCCTGGCCAGTCAGGGGTCCTGTTCCCTTGGAGGAGGTCCAGATGAATAAATCTGTTTGCAGGCAGGGTTCCTTTATACCTCCACAAAAACCATTGTTAGCAGGGAGAGTGCAGAGGAAAGGACATGTCTTGCAGATGTGGTTCTGCTGCGCTTTCTCATAACAGTGAGCATGCAAGGGTGTGTGAGTTCGAATGCTCCATGTGCCCTTCAGCATTAGGGAGTGCTGTTTGTGTTCAAAGGGACAACTACAGCCACAGGCACCATTAGGGAAAGGATACATGCAGTTTCTCTTCGATGCTGCCACAGTTAACTGGTCTGAAGTAACTGTGGTTTTTTCAGAATTGTTTCATTTTCGGAGGACTTGTAGGAGTGACGTGGCCTGGCATATACTTTCTTGGTCCAGTCATGTATTGATTTCAACAGGTTTCCATGAATGTTAAATGTGTCTAGGTAGGAGCAACTGCTGGCCAAACTGAGATGCAGGAGTATTTTAAGAAGGTTGCAGTTGTTTTATATGACACTACTGAAGTGTGCGATACTTCACAGAATACAAGAGGAATGGTCCCACCCTAAGGAGCCTATAATCTAAAATCTGATGTGGTGAAAGGGGAGGGAAGTGTAGGCAAAGTGAAACAGGGAGACACTGGGGAAGCACACGTGGCTAAGCCCAAGCAAGTGTCACTGAAAGAACCAGACTCAGTTACATGTGCATGTGAACTGGTGCTTTGTACCAAAGGCTTCATGAAAAAGGTGGGTTTAATTAAATCTTATTATTAAATGATGCTCTTACAACTCCCTGCTGCTTTCTTCTTAGGATTTTTTTCAGACTGGCTGTTGGGAGACGAGGTTATTTATGACTTATTCATTATTAAAGCAGTGTCCTCATTTTCAAAGTTCATCACATGGTGGATGGAGAGGAACGTTCTCTCCTCACGCTCTTATAAAGTCAGGAGCTGCCAATTATAGCCCACCTCTTCCTGCACACTCATCAAATGAGCTGTTACAGCATGAAAGTTCACCCTCCTCTCTCCCTCTCCTCCCCAACACGATCTCTTGATGAGCTGTCCTTTCTCAGTCACCCTAAGTGGTGTCTCTTAGTCCTGTCTGCGTGCTTTGGACAGGAGCCAGCTAGGTAAGCTTTCAGCTCAGGCTTTACAGCATCATGTTCAACTGCAGTGAAGTGCATCAGAGATTTCTTGGAAGAGCCCTATCCCCTGATGAGTTTATAACCATTGCTATCTATAGGGCAGCAAAGTGCCCACCCATATGACAGTGTGTGGGGCAGTCTTCTGCAAGCTTCCAGAAGTTGGAGTATAAGTCTCAGGATTCCTGACCATTAGCCATGAGGGCTGGTGCTGATGGGAATTAATTTCCAACATCTGGGAGACACAAGGGAAGGCTGGGATAGAGGGCAGCCTCCTTTTAATATATTATAATGATTTCTTGGGTTGGATTTCTTGAAGCGCATCTCTGTGGCAGGGCCACATTGCACACCTTTCCCTCACTCCCACAACAGCCTTCTCAACACAGTCGGGGGCTCACAGTGGCAGCAGGAGGAGGTTGCTCTTTCTGTAATAAGTGCAGCAGTTGAGTTTTCTCTATGGGAATTGATGGGATACACTCAGAGACATCTTTAGGGTGCAGGTTCAATCTACCTGATGTTGGTTCCTGTAGTTAAGAAACATGCCTGTTCCTGTTAGTCTCTTCATCTGCTGGTGCAATTTTATTTCTTGGATCCTCCAAGGACTGGGGGAGCCCCGGGGGAGCAAAATGCAGAGAACTGGCTTCAATAACCCATTGAAGCTGCCTTACCCTGCAGGAAGGGGTGCAGATCAGAGGTGGGGTGGGGACAAAAAACCTTCTTGAGACCCTGGAAAGCTGCTGCCAGGCTACTCCTAACACTTGGTGGGATCTGCATGGGTGCAATCGGCTTCTCATCCCACAGGAGTGCTATCAAGCCTCATTCCAGTGCCACCCTGCCTATGTGCAATGCTTAGAGTGGCCACTAATATATCACCAAAAAAAAAAAAAGGAAATGCATCATACACAGAATGGTGATTTGTATAACAGTTGCCTGTGCTAATGTATAGGTTTCAATTCAAATGCAGACATAATTATGATCATTTAATGGAAATGCAGTGCATCTCACCACAGTGAGGAAGTCCACGACGCATATTCCCACTCAGTCTGCTGTGCAAGTGGATGGAGAACTTCAAGACCCTGTTGACCTTCCTAACATGGTTCTTGATCTTTACCAGTCTTCCTTTTGGACCAGACAGCCTTTCCAATGGCTTCAGACAGAAACAGAGGACTCCCTGCCTAAAGTAGGACAAATGGCCACCTAGGCATACTGCTTCCCTAAGAATTGCTAGGTCTGTTTGTGGCGAAGGCCTGCTCACTCCCATTAGCTTATTTGGTGGTTCTTCCCTTTTTATTGCCTCAGCAGCAAAAGTGGATAAGGCCGGTATTACCCTCAGGGCAGAGATAATGGCTTGAGAGCAATTTGACTCTCCAGTTTCAGCCTGAGAACATGCAGTCTGCTCTCATTTGGGGAGATATGAGGAGAAGATGCAAAGCCAAGTTAAACCTCCTTAGGGCATGGGCTAAGGCTGCTTGATTTATGGAGCACTTCAGAACTAAATCAGACTATATTGGTATTGGTGTTTACAGATGAGGATTTTCAGCTGGGCATCCTGAAGCCTGTTCACATAATATCTTTACCGCACCACTTCACCTGGATTTATTTTGAAGTAATGCTTGCACACAAACATCTCCCGCTTGACTCCTCTGCCACCCGTGTTTTGAGAACTCAAGATTTCAAATAGCAGCAGCACCTGTTGACTTAACTTGCAGCCTGCCTGTTTTCTCTACTCTGCCCTGCTTTGAAAGTTTGAAGTTTCAGCTGTGTGGTCTTACTCTGTATTCTTACCTGCAGCTTTTCTGCACACAGAAGCAAGATAGACTGGACTGGACATTTTCTCCCCTTCAGAAAAAGCAGCCATCTAGATCAGGACTTCAGGACAGAATGAGAGTGCTTGAACAGGAACCCTTTCCCCAAAGCCCCTCAAGTTTCTGGTCTTTCTGAGGTCAAATAGAAACTTCAAGGAGGGGGACTAATCTCCAGTGGGAAAAGCAGGGTGGGCACAAAGGGCTAATTAGGGATGGGTGATCTGTCAACCTCCGTCTTGCTGAGATTTTTTTTTTTTTTTTTTTTTGACACCATGCTTGCTCCATCCTGAATTCACAAGAGCCTGCGTTTTTGTTTTAAAAATCGGTATGGAAATGCATGTGAATTTTTCCTAATGTATGCATAGTCATATATGTTTCTGACACATGCACAAATTGACTGAAGTGCACTTGTGTGTATTTTAGCAATGTATACACCTTCTTTATAGGCTTTCCAAATGTGCACGTGCTGTCAGACACATTTTTTGTTGTTTCATGAGAAGCACAGGAAGCTCAGAAATATACAAATCTCTGTTTGCCAACTGTGTTCAAATGCAAATTTGAGTCCAGAAGTTGCAACCTGAGTAAATTCATTTAGAGTAGCTAATTCCTCACACATCTGTAGGATTGACCCTGACCTCCCCTTTTCCTGTCACTGTGTTCAGAGAGGGGGGCATCTTTAGATCTTCAACACGATACCTACTCTGAAGTAACACTTATCCTATGTAAACTCTGAGTACAGTAGCTTAGTAAAGGAGAGTCACATTGGATCATTAGTTATGTTGTTGGATGTATACCTGGGAAAATTATGGGCTATTACCTTGGCCTGAGGGAAAGCTTTCTAATAATCTCCTCCCCAGATGTAAATTCTTGATATTTGTCAGAAGGCCATATCACTTCAAAATATACACGTCCGAAGTGGATTCCTGCCTAAATCTGACTTCAGGCCCGTTTCTCACAAGCATAGCACATCTCTCAAAGACCGAGTGCTTGTTCACCTACAGAGGAACAAATCGACTTCTTCCACCGAAAAGTGCTCTATTCCAGGTGTGATGCAGCAGTCACTTGATGGCTGGTTTCCAAGAGCCCTTTTTGCATGTGTGATGCATGGAGCTGCAAGCAGGATTCTGCCCTCCAGCTCTGCCCCGACAACTGCAGGTGCTGAGCTGGGAGCTGTCTCAATGTTGCATAGCATTGTGGGCGAAGTGGATACTGGAGTGGAGCTCAGAAGATACCATGCAGTGGCCCCTCTGCAGGGACAAGGCTCTTGTGACAAGTGATGACCAAGTGGCATGCTATTTTGGGAAGCATTAACAGAAGTATTACTTCCAAATCATGAGAAGTAGTAGTTCCTCTATACTCCTCCCTACTCAGACCTCACCTGGAATACTGTGTCCAGTTCTAGGCACCAAGATTTAAGAAAGATGCAGGTAAATTAGAAAGGGTCCAGTGGAGGGCAACAAAAATGACCCAGGGTTTGGAAACACTGCTGTATGAGGAGAGACTGAGAGAAATGGGCATGTACAGCCTTGAGAAGAGAAGACTGAGGGGGGACATGATATCCCTCTATAAGTACCTCAAAGGCTGTCACAAAGAGGAAGGTCAAGATCTCAAGATGCCAGAGTGTAGGACATGAAATAATCAATTCAAGTTGCGGCAAGTTGATATCAGGCTGGATATCAGGAAAAGCTTCCTCACTGTGAGAGCAATACAACAGTGGAACCAGCTGCCTGGAGAGGTGGTGGGCTCTTCCCACTAGACATTCAGAAAGAAACTGGACAGTCATCTGAGCGGGATGGTTGTAACATGCTGTCCTGCAACAGCAGGGGGTTGGCCTCCAAGGTCTTCTTGGGCCCTTCCAACTCTACTATTCTATGATTCCATGATTCTAAGTGACAGGCATGCCCATGAACTCACCGTCACACAGGGTATTCAGTTTCCTCATTCCTCACCTGGATTAATTTGGGCCAGGTACTGTCTCTCAGACTAAGCTGAGAGGTTTGTTGTGAAGGTAAAAGGAGAATAAGGCACATAATTAACATGAGATCAGGAGGATAATGTACATAATTTTGGGCACCTTGAATGAATGGTATATTGTCAATCTAGAAATAAACAAACAAACATGTATGAAGCAGCCTTCAAGAGAGAGCTGCCATACCATTTAGCAAAAGCAAGGTAACTTTCAAGAGAAGCAGTACAGAAGTCAAGCTAAACTTCAATGAGGGACATCCATGCATGGGTGCATCCACCTGAAGATGCCGAGGGTTCTTTCTCAATGAATGAAATTATGCCCAAGGCTATTGGTGTGGGGTGTGGCAAGTATATAATTTGCTGATTCAGATGAGAATCAGCTCATACGCTTTCTCCTCTAGAATGACTGAGACAATATTCAACACTTCCATTTCCATTTTGGATTAAGCATGGTTCAGTATGACAGCTGAATCCAAAAAAACTGTGGTTAATCTTATCAAACGTTTGTTGAAACAAGCCAGCTTCACATCATGTTTTAAGTTGCTGGCTTGTTCACCAAACCATAGTTAAGATTAACCACAGTTCATATCTAACATTAAACTAATTGAAACAGGAAGCAAAAGGGAATGGTGTTCCTGTGAGCTACAGGATCATTGTGGCTGATCCTTATAATGCAAAACCCTGATTTATTGTTATGCACGAACTGTGAATTTGTCTTACCTTTTGAAAACACTTGGAGAAACAGTTGAGGGGTGTTGCACAGAAGCCAGATGTACGCTGTATATGGGAATGAATACAAATATCCACTCAGATGGTTTATTTTCACCAGCTGATATGGCAAATTATTGAGGTATGAAAACTGAACTACTAGAAATTTCATTTAAAAGGAGGAAAGCTGTTTCCCTCTTTAATTCTCTGTGATATTTTATGAATTCTCTGGGAGATTGCCAGGGAGAAAAACAGTAACATGCAAAGACAGCCAGTCTATTATTATTTTCCATTTTAATGAAGTTTTCCCAGGATAGATACACTTTGCAGGCCACTGATTCTGGGTGGGTGAATTATGTCCTAGTTAAGGAAATGGGTGTAAGAAGACAAAGCTGCTAAAATATTTTGGATATGGACTGTGTTTTTGTTTTGGGTATGGTTGGAAATGCTAGATTAACCTTGCCTCAGGACATTAATTAAGCTGGTCATTAATTGCTGGTAGTAGCAGCACATTTGTCAAGGGTCATTAAACTGCCTGGATTGTTAGAAGGACATACTTAGAAGAGAATATTGCACTGTCAGATCCTTTTCTCTTTTTGCAGAGAAGAAACAACCTTAGCATAAATGAATGAAAAGGAGCTTCATCCCTTTTATTATCTTGGACTCTGAGAGGTTCTGAAACATCAAAGAGCCCTTTGCTATCAAAGAAGCAGCTACTGATGTGTTTCTAGAACCGGGTTTTAGAAAAGCTTTTTAGCCCCCCCCCCCGCCCCGTTTGTTATTACTGTTGTTTGCTTTGTTTGCTGACTGTGACTGGAAAGGCACCTCACTAAAAATAGCTTTGCAAAAGAATGGTTTCATTCACAAAGTTTTTAATAAGTTATGGCTTCATGTGGATGAACTTAGCCATAATCAGTGGAATGGTGACACGAATGTACAGTCCAACTCAACCCAGTATTGCTAACCCTTCATAAGACACTTACAAAGAAAGAATACTGGAAATAGGATTTACATTCCAGGCCCTAGAGATAGTATCTCTATTTGTTTAGTTTGATATTATTTATGTTTCTGAGCAGTGGGGTAGACAATTATACTTTATGGAAGCTGGGAGGGATGATTCAAAACTAAATACATTTCCTGGTGTGGATCAAAACAGTTACTACTTTAAATCTCCATCTGGGTATGTGTTTTCAAATGTTTGCTGTAGTGCAGGAGTAAAGTCCTTGACACAGATTTTAAGAAGTCTCCTAACTTCAAGACTCCATTTGCTCTGGGGTAAAAATGAAATCAAGAATAGCTCCTAGATATGGAATTAATGCAACGTCTGCTTTGTCCCTCTGTTTCAGTCCATGTTGATACCAAATGTGAGAAAATCAGATCCCTAGTACAAGAAAGGTATGTGAAGAGCATGTGATAAGACGTGACAGGTGTGCGCGCGCATGGAGAAGGGAGTCCAGGGTTCATAAGGGCTGAATTTGTCCTCAGCTTCTCTGTATCTTCTAAAGATCAACCAATGCAGTCCAAGGGCCTTTTTACACTGCCTGTCAAAGTAGTCCTCACCCTGGTGGCAACCATTGAACTGCTTTGCTGAAAGCGCTACCGGGCGATGACTGAGAAAGGCCCAGTCCATTATTGGGGGACAACAAGGGAGGCATGGGGCCTGCAACTTCATTACCATGCAGGTTTGTGGCTGCCAGGTAGTCATCAATGCTCAACATGGGTCCTGCCCGTGCTAGGAACTGCTAGCCACACAAAAGTCATGCGTCAATGTGACACTAGACCTTTCCTGCTACCTTCCAATGTCTTCTGGTAAAGGCATGGAGGTCTCCTCAGTTGTTGCTCAGTGATGGAATCCTTCAGGCTCCACTGAACTGTGTTGGAAATTGCACAGGAGACCACCATTGATCCTGGCCAGCAATCATGTAGGCAGTTGCCCTCACAACCCACCAGGGCACAGAATCACATCACTGCCAGTCAGGACAACAAGGTCCCCAGTTCCTTATTTAGTATTTATAAATATACATTTATAGCCCGTCTATACCAGCAGGTCTCAAGATGGTTCACAGCACAGCAACACAATTAAAATACAATATGAAAACATATAGTAAAATCCTACTATTAAAATGCCATTAAACCTTAAAATACCAGCAAAAAGATTTTGGCTTGGCACCAAGTGCACTCCATTGGGGAGCAGGTTCCAGAGCTGGGGCACTGGAAAGGCCCTTCTCCAGGTAGCCACTCTTCTGATTTCCTTCAAGGAGGGCTCCTAAAGAAGAACCTTGGAGGAAGAGCTTAGGACTCGGGCAGGTGAATACAGAAAAAGGATGTTTCTTCAGATATGCAGACCCTAAATCGTTGAAGGGTTTATATGTCAGAGTTAACACTTTACATTGGGCCCAGACTTCAGTTGGTAGCCAGTGCCGATGGTACAGGACCAGAATTATATGGTCACATCTGCCAGTCCCTGTCAAAAGACTGACTGCTCTGTTTGCCAGGATGTCTGGGTGTTACACCCCTTGGGCAATTACACCAGGAGTCAAGGTTCCTACCAAGCTTATAAGTAGCTGTTCACAAGTCACTCAGGCCCTGGCCAAGCTGGGTCAGCCCTAGAGCTCTCCATCCACCCTGAGAAAATGTGCTGTTGCCAAGAAAGCAAGTTCCACTGCCATGCCCTTGTGTGTTCTCACAGCAGTGTTGCTCGAACTGTTTGCCATTTTGCTTCACCCAGAGAAGGAAAGCTAAATTGAGGCCTGGTGGACCAGAGCATTTCAATCCCCCTTAGGGTTTGCTCAAGGTATTTTTGGTGTCTCAGGCAAAAGAGATGCCCCTTCACCCATTCCATAAAGAAAAATGGATTTCCTTGCCAGTTCTTACTGATTTCATTGCCATTACTTCAGCAGTGGTGATGGGCTAACATCTTTTCCTGAAGGCAGGAGGCTAGTTCAGGAGGTACGAGGCAGGCTGTATGGCACAGAGAACTCTGGGTGCTCCTTGTCTCACTTTGCCTAATGATAGGACCAGCTCTGGCAGTCGTCCACAGCGTCCTTTGCTCATTTCCTCCCTCATCCTCCCATCCTCCACTGCCCCTTCGCCCAGCTGTTGTAGCACTTGAGCTTCCACAGGATGGGAGAGAGAAAGGCATGGATGACACAACTGTGGAAGGAACAGATGGAGCTGCCCCTGCCTTTCTTCATTTTTTGAGATTGAAAAGGTACATTTGGGGTTCAAGATGGCTGGGGTGCTTCCAGACTGAGGGTTCCTAGTGTTTGTATTCGGAAGAAATTGTGCAACTATTCCATATTTTTCCTCTGGTAAGAGAACAGAGCGATGAAGCAATGGGAAAACATGGGAGGATTGTGAGTGGGAGACGACGTCATTTGAACCCCCATAAAATTGCCTGAATGAGGCAGAGCGACTGCACAGTAAAAGCCTTATTTGAAAGCACCCCAGGTCTAAGCCTTCGTGTAATGCTCCTGTAAGTTCCCTTTTCATGACAATTGTGTGTTATATCCTGTCTACATATAATGGATGGAAAGGGCATGGAGTTTATTGTGTGGAAATATAAACTGTAGAGCACGGGAAGGGGAATGCACAGCCTCCTACGAATTAAAAGCTGCAGCACGCTGCTAAAAAAATGTTCACGAAATGGTGAATAATTGCAGTGAGGTGAGGGTTAGCCTGACTGCTGTACGCCACTTACAGAAAATAGTGCCAGATGAGTGCGTGCTTTTGACACTTAACAATGGAGTTATTATAGCAGATGAGTGCACAAGCTCCCCATAAATATAAAATAACACTAAGAAAACTTACATCACTGATTACTAATTATGTTTTAAATCCAAGCAGTCATTATAGCTCCAGCAGAAGCACAACTATAAAGGAAAATAAATGTGTCAGCCCTAAGCTGCTGCAAGATACTTAGCTGAACATGCAGAGAGATCCTAAAATAATTTGCAAATTCAATGGCAGCTATAAAAGTAGCAGAGTTATGTGAGGATAGCGTGGTGGGCTGAAGCAAGAAGTCCTGAGTTCAAATCCTTGTTCAGCCTGGAAGCTCAGAGGGTGACCTTGGAGGAGTCTGTCCGTCTCAGTGTAACCTTGCTCACTGGGTTGTTGTGAGGATAAGATGAGGACTTTCGCATGCTATCTGGAACTCCTTTCAGGAAGGGAGGGACGTAAATGTAATAAATAAGTCAGCATCTTAACTAAGCATGGAAACACTTGGGCAGAATCAGTTCTTTTTCATTCTCCTTTTCCTTGTCCACCCTTGCAGTTGGATTTATTTGTGCTTTTTGGCTATTTTAATATCCTTGGGAGTTAAAGGCAACATGTTATATCTGCAAAATGAAACAACGTAAAATATTTCTGACCACAGTTTTCCCATGCCTCGGTATATTAATTTCTGCTTATATAAGAAAGTATCTAAACTTTCAAATGAACAATTTGCAATTGGTGCAGGATGACTGATGATACAAATTCTAATGGTATTCTAGGTTTCCCATCAGTGTGCGTTTGAAGAATGTTGCTTTCCGCCAAAATAAAGGCTGGGACAGTGTATTTTTTCCCAATCAGATTTTCTCACCAAATATGTTAGCACATTCTTTATTAAACTGTGGGAGGTGGTGGTAAAATCAGTATAAAGTCTCAGCATTTACTATCCTTTGGGGCAGGACTGTAGCAGCAGCACCAGTTGGAAGGGATTATCCCTCCTCAAACTTGGATATGAGAAGGAGTGTGAAGAACATGTTGACTAGTGTTTGCTGAGAGTTATGGACAAGGAGTCACAAGCAAATGTCTTGACCATCAAGTCATCATGGCTATAGAAAAGCAACTGGTTGCCAAAGTTTTGGAAGCAGGGTGGGAGATGGGCTTACTGAAAAAGGCATCCTAAAGCTGAGATTGACAGAGGATCATTAGGTTGCAGAAGGACTGCTAGAGAGAGAAAAATCTAGTGAGCAATTTCAGCCAGGGTGTGATTCCCAAGGTCATTACTGACTAGCCCTGTGTATCCTCTTCATTGCAATGCCTTCTTTGGTGGGAATGGTTAAGCCTTAAACTGGAGATTCTTAAGTTATAAGGAGGGCACTGAAAGACAAGCTATTCCTTCTCTCACCCCTGGATTCCATGAACAGGAAATGATCACAGTTCCTATTGTATCTAGCCATGACAGTCTCCTTCAGCTCTGGGGTGTCCACATGTCATCCTTTACAGAGGACAGTCCTGTGTGAAAACATCATTTCTTTGAAGGGTTGTCTGCTCCAAAACCAGTTTAAGGTAAAGAATCATAAAGGAGAAGAGCAGCAGGGCCATGATGTTGCTCCTGGGCAGGCATGTGTCTCCTGGTCGTGGTGACGTGTATTACATTCCTGCATAAATAATGGTAATTCAGCCTTCATTTGAACATACACACACATTAAGACCACACAATTTTATGCAAATCATGGCTCCCCTTTGTCTTCTTTTTCAGCTGTGTGTGTGTGTGTGTGTGTGTGTGTGGAAGCAGGCACCCTGTTCATTGCATCTGAGGACAACATGGCAGTTGTTTGTGGAGCACGGAATGGACACATGGTGTGTGCAGCTCTGTCTTCTGACACCTTGCTATCCCATCCTCAGCATCTGCTGCCTCCCTCTGCCCAGTGGTTGGGCTGGCCCTGGAAGCAGACCGTCCTTGGTGTTCTGAGCAGGTGCCCTGGACACTTGTACAACATCTGCAGAAGCATGGGCTCAGAGGGGTCCACTGGGTTAAAAAGGTTAAGTGTCTTGGTCTATATAATTCTAAAAAGTACATCATCTCCTCTTACATCTGTCCATCCATCCTTCCATCTTTTCACATTTATATGCCACTGAATATGACAGGAATGACATAAAAAGGGGAACCAACTACCTGGAAACAGGTAGAGGTTCTCACTCGGTCATCCTTAATTCCTGAAGAATAAATGATCTTTACAAGGAGAGTAAGGTATTTTGTGGCCCCAATTATTTATTTGTTTGCTTGCATCCCACCCTTTTATCCCTTTCCAGGAAACTCAAGGTGGCTTCATAATACCCCTCTTCAAAGGGTGTTCAAGGATGGGCTAGACATGCACATGGTGGGCCTGTCGTGAGCAGAGCCGGCTGGAGCCGGGAGTCAGACTGGATGGCCTGGGAGGTCCCTTCTGACTCGTTCTGTTTCTGTGTTTCTCTTCCTCTCCATTTTTCCTCACAACAACAATCCTGTGAGGTAGGTTGGGCTGAGAGTCAGTATCTGTCCCAAGGTCACCCAGTTGGCTCCATGGCTGAGGGAGGACTAGAACCCAGGTTTCCTGAGTCCCCTTCCTGTGTTCTTAGCCACTATACCACCCTGACTTGCATCTGATGCCCCAGAATGAGCCACAATCTTTGCAAGGGTAATAAGGTGTAGTTGGCTTAACAATCACTTAAATTCTTCACCAAAGAGATTGGTATGCTAAAATTAAAGCATAGAGCACATCATAGAGTCAACTATAAAGAACTTTATCATCTCTATCCTGCTCAAATAGCCTATATGAGTCAAATCAATGGGCAGGCTTGCACATAAATCTCCACGATGGGTTGCCATTAAGTGCCAGATGGTTGGGCTCATCATGGATGCTTTGCTCCCTCCTCTCCTCTCCTCTCCAATCCTCACCTTCCTCCTGGGAGTGTGTCAGAGGATCCTGTGGGAGGAATGAGGCTCCTCTCTTTGACAGCAGCAATCACAAGCTTATTTCAGCTTGCCATAGCTGTTGGAGAGTTCCCACTGCACAAACAGGATTCATGGCCAGAGGTGCAATAGGGGAGAAGTGGAACTTCCTAGGCAGCCCTGTATTCAGCTGCACAGCATCAATGCTCAGGGCAGCATCACTGACCAGATGTTGGCTCCCATCTCCTACTAGAGAGTTTGACTGTCTAGCAGGAAGCAGGAGGTTGTGGGCATCTGCTTGGCAGTGAGACAGCTCCACTGCATTGATTGCTGGCTTGTGCCTCCTGCCTGAGGGGGGTACCTGATTGGCTGGCTGGTGCTGTCCTAGGGATGAGGTAGCACTGCTCAGCTAATTACTGGCTCCCACCTCCTGTTTGAAAATAAACCTGTCAGGCAGGAGGGGGTGCAGGTGCCTGACCAGTAAGCCAACCCCGCCCCCCGCACCCTCTGGCTAAAAGTAGATCTCACATCTGGCAGCCACATCAAAGGGAGGGCAGCTGACTAGTAGCTTGGCAAGTTACTCACTTGTCTGGGGCCTTGTTGTCTCAGCTAGGATGACACAACAGGCCATCATGCCCATGATCAAACCCAATCACTATGGCCAAGTTTACACCACAGTGTGAACAAACCACTGTTACAAGCAGCAGTTGGCCACCATGTCGTGTGAATCTGATAAAGCGATGTGTATCTTCACAAGAGGGAGAACTTTTCCATAGCAAAGTAACTAAGGGCGCAATCCTATCATACTACATGTTGTTAGCTGTTCCATTGACAGAGTTACAGGACTCATTTCTATCCAAACACGCATAGGAGTGTGCCTGACAGCACAAGGGAAGTGTGTGGAACATGTGCCACTGCAGATGTTGTTGAACGTCAACTCTC
Source organism: Varanus komodoensis (assembly GCF_004798865.1). Lineage (NCBI taxonomy): Eukaryota > Metazoa > Chordata > Lepidosauria > Squamata > Varanidae > Varanus > Varanus komodoensis. Next base: position 12,818,471 of record NW_025335269.1, on the reverse strand, counting down.
ATCAGCCATAGCCATCCTACCCAATGATGAAGCTATGATTTGCACTCAGACAACTGAGGGGAGGGCATATACTCCCCATCCACGGTTCAGAGATTGTAAATATTCTGCTCTCTCTGAGGGTGTTATTTAATGGAATGCTTAGGAAAGACAAATACGTATTATCCTATGATAAATGGCTGGGAACAGACACAAGACAGTGTGAGTAGCTGATTTCTGTCAGACTCTGGAAACTGCTAAAGGACACAAGGCTAATTTTTCCTGTGCCAACAGGCAGTGTAAAACTGAACAGGAATGTCTGCATTCATTTTATGTATGTTTTCTTTGCCTCCAAACTGTCTTAGCAAACCAGAGGCAGAACATATCAGGAGTTAGCAGACCGGTTGAAATGCATGAGGAATGAAGAGCTGGCAGGACAAAAATGTCAATAAATTGCTTCTGTCTGGTTGACAAAAATATTCGGAGTTTCACAGGTTATGCACTGGATTATATCTAAAATATAAAATCCTCATCCCTTATTTCCACCATAACATTTAAATACTGTAATGGTAGTTCCTCTCAATTTTCCATTTTTCCAATCTTAAACTTGGTTCATTGTGAGGTCTGTGAATTTCTCCAGTCTTAAGCTCCACTCATCCCAAATTCCGGGATTTTTTTTTTTAATTCGACATGAAAACCCATAAACATTTTTTGTGCATAATTCTCCTGGCCTATGCCTTATTGTATGCTTTTTTGCCTAAAATGCACATTTGATTTCCTAATATAATCCATATCTGTAACACATACATTATTTGGAGAACTCCCCTGTAAAATTTGGAGTAGTGTGAGTTTCAGATAAGCAAGTTTCATTTTGCAGAACAGCTCAAAAGTGCAAAATTAGAAAATTTAACAGTACCTTATACCAGCAATAAAGGCATATGAATCAGGTTCTGAAATGAAATGGATTGTAATTTGGTGTGTGAGTGTATCCCATGCTAATCACAGGTGGAACAATACTTCTTTTTAACTGAGTTAACATATGAACGCAAGAAGTATCATGCTAGAATGCAACAAAGCTTTATCTAGTCCAGCAGTTCATGCACACAGTGGTCAACCAGATGCCTCTACTAAGCTCACAAAGAGGAAATGAATGCTGTACTTGTACCTTTAGATTAAAACATCGAGGGTAACGTTTTGGAATCATAATGTGCTTTCAAATGAAGTGAAACATTTCTGTTTTGGAGTGATTTAACACCAGATTGGTAACTTGGATATCGTAAGGAATGGCTGGACAGTTGCAAGATAACATTCCTTGTGTCAGTCTGCGGTGCTATTTTTCTTATCATTTAACCAGCTATTAAAATGTTGTCATCCAGACCACCAGATTGCTGTCCCAGTGGGTGGGAGCTATTTATAGAGTTCAGGCTTAATGAATGGCTGCTGCAAAGTCTGATTCCCAGAAATTCCAGGAAAGGCAAAATTGAATATGGTAGGAAAAAAGGGACTTCTTTTTTTAACCCTGCTGGAGAAGGAATATTACTCACAGGAAGCAATGAATAGCAAAACCAGGAGATCTAACTTTACTCTTTAGCTCTTTAAAGAACTTCACACAGGCTTTCTTGGAAACAAGGTTCTGCCATTATGAAAGGGAAGTATACAGAAAAACAAGTCTTTTCTATGTTACCCATACTTAGAGTATACTCAATGAGGTTAATGGAGTCTTAAACTAGACTAACAATGGCTATGACTGAAAGAATAATTTCAATATTTGTTTGGGCAGTTTGAATAGCAGGCCACTGTGCCCACACATCTCATTTGAGTTTGGCTCTTCCGTTGTGCCTTGCTTTGAACATCCAGAACTTTGAATGCTGTCCACTGACTAAACTGGGGAAATAACAATTTTGCTGCTGTTGTTTTAAATTCTTGGACAGAACTAGATGAACTGTGCAGGCATAGTAGCCCATCCTGACACCTTCATCCATGGTTTTCGCATATAATCGCCTATATTCCCTTAACTGACCTTTTAAATAACCTGTTCTTTAAGGGAATATCATACTTCCCCAGTTAAGTCAATGGTAGGAATTCAAAATTTTGGATAGATTTTCTTTGAAAATACAAAAATGAAAATTTGGAATTTTTTAAAAGGGGATTTGGGGAGATAAATGTTTTTATTTTAGAGCACTGCATGCAAGTCACTAACAAAAATACAAGTAAGAGAAGCAAAAACAAAAACCAACAACCAGTTTTTGGTTTTCTTGCAGTTCAGGGAAAGTATGTCCAATCTACCTATGTTTACAATGATTGTACTATGTTGTACCTATGTCGTCTATAAAAAAAAATCCAAAGTATTTCTTTGTTGTTGTTCTGTAAAGCTTACTTTGTATGGCTTGAGACCTTGCCAGGCCTGAATATGAAGCAATTCCTTCCTTGAGGGTTAGTCATTCCTACCTGGTGATGATCAACAATAAGGAATAGGGTCGTTGAAATATGCCAGGATGTTACACTGTGATCCTGCCACAGACTGACAGTAAAACATGCGATGAGCTGTTCAGTCAGCAAAAAGTACAATAGGAGAAGCTTTGAGAGTCAGAAGACACCTGTACCCAAAAGCTGGACACTGTTGGGAGTGCATTTGACTGGGCTGCAGGTATAGGGAATTTGGCCAGAGACGAGAGAATTAAGAAACTTGTAGCAGCAACAGTGTCCCTTGACTCTTCCAGAATTATCAGTAAGCCTTCTTTTCACCCTCCAAAGTCATATCGGCATACTCTTATGTACAAAATAACCCTTTAATAAATTAACTTATTTAATTGTTTACCTTGCTTCTAGTGTTGCTGCCCATCTCTTGCCTAAGCTTCTTATACCAAGGTACTTGGAGGGTTTAAAGCATTCTGAAAGCATTGGTAGCAGCAGAACAGGGTCAGCTTGATGAATTCTGAGTTGTAGCACCTTTGTAGTGGCAAAAGTAACTTAGGCCCTGAAATACAAGAATTTACTGGAATACAAAGCCCCTTTGGTGGGACTGACTGTGAAGGAGAAGTTTGTCAATGGATGCAGGCTGTGTGTGGCAGAGAAAATACCCCAGTCAAGAGTTCTCTCTCATTTTATGCCGTTCAGTTGTATACAGAGACCACTGACTGGTCCACTGTTACAGAAGCTACCTTGCAGCACAGTTCTATGCATGACTACTGAGAAGTAAGCAACCCAGCAAAACAGGGGGACAAAAAGAGATCTAGATCTGGATAGAATTGGTATATACCTTTAGATGCTCTTATCTTAAATACACATTGGCCACTAGAGCCAACACTAGATGATTTCAAAGCAAGGTCAGTCTAATTTTTTAGACTACAGCAACTTCTTTGACAGTGTGGATCAATAAGAAACTATAGATGGTTCGGAACAAAATGTGGGTACCTCAGCACTTGATTGTCCTAACATGCAGCCTGTACTGTGACAAGAACCATATTCCGTTAGCGCAGAATATGGAGAAATATCTGTAGGCAAAGATATTGGACAAAGGCATATTTTATCTCCCTATCTGTTCAAAGGAGTGAAAATGGGCAGAAGAGGCATCAATAATGAAAGATTTGGCTCTTGGCAGAGCAGCAGAGGCACAGGCTGGGAGAGTGTGCTGAGGGTGGCCAGGGGACTGGTGAAGGCAAGGCAGATGCTGGGCAGAGGAGTGGGGGGACAGGAGCAGCAGAGAGGAAGGAAGGAGGGGCCAGAGAGGCCAGGAGGAAGCAGAGGGGCGGGGCCAGAGAGGCCAGGAGGAAGCAGAGGGGCGGGGCCAGCAGCCTGAGGCTTATAAGGGCGTCGTCCCTTGTCTGTGGCCCTTAGTTGCGGCTCGGGCTGCCCGAGGACTCCCTTTCCTGGGGACAGTTTTTTATTTTTATTTCATCTTTTTATTCCTTTTAAAATTAATTTTTTACTCTGTCCTTGTGTGTGTGCATACATTTTTGTCTGGAAGAACTGGGTGAGTGAGGAAGTGAGGAGTAGTGCAGGACAGACAAGGCGGGGGAAGAAGGTAGGGCCTCTGAGGGGTTCCCAAATGTCAGGCCAGGAGATGGCCTTGGCAGGAATCACAGGTGCTGCTGTCTGCTGCGACAGCTGCAACATGTTTGCCCTTCTCTCTCAGGTGAGGCAGGGATACACTTGCCCTCGATGCAAGCTTGTGACCCTCCTAGAGGAGGTGAGGTGTCTGAGGGCCGAGAAAGCTCTCCAGGCCCCCCAGGAGCAGCACCCCTCCAGACAGAAGGTTGAGGGAGGAGCCACGGGAGGAAAAGCTGGGGAGACATGGAGGCATGTCACCCACAGGAGGAGGAGGCCAGCACGATCTGGAGCTGGGAAACAGGTTCTCTCCACTTGGGGAGGCTGGGGCTGATGAGGACTTGGGGAACCAACAGGACCCCCAGGATGGGACTACATGCAGCCAGGAGGCTGCTGCAGGAGAGGCAAGGGCCAGGGCACAGCCACCTACCACCACCGGGAAGAGACGGCAGTGGGTGACTGTTGTCAGGAACTCCCTGCTGAGGGGCACTGAGGCGGCAGTGTGCCGCCCTGACCTTGAGGCGAGGGAGGTCTGTTGCCTGCTGGGCACATGCATCCGGCATGTGAAGGATAGAGTGAACCGTCTTGTTTGCTCCGGGGGTCACCAGCCACTTCTGGTGATCCATGTGGGGACATAGCCAGGCAGGGTATGGTCAGGATCACCAGGGACTTCGAGGCCTTGGGGAAGAAACTCAGGGACCTAAAGGCCCAAGTGGCCTTCTCGTCGATCTTACCAGTCCAGGGATTTGGGCCAGGCAGGGTAAAGAGGGGCGCTGAGGTAAAGACTGGCTTAGGGTATGGTGCCAGAAGGAACACTTTGGGTTCCTCAACCACAGCATCCAGCTTCTTGCCAATGGACTTCTGGCAAGGGATGGGTTACACCTCACGAGGATGGGGAAAAGGGCCTTTGGAAATGCTCTAGCAAGCTTTGTCCAGAAGACTTTAAACTGAGCCAGGGGTGGGGGTTCAGTGCCCCCAGAAACTTGTCCACACTGGATAAGCTTTGTTCAGGGCTCTGGGACCAGGGTGTTAGAGATACTGCAGGGGCTGACAGGACTCCTATGGAGAGGGGACCGGTATCAGGGAAGATGGGAGGGAAGAGGAGGCTGGGGTTTCCAAAGAAAGGAAGCTGCAGGAAGGAGTTGAGGTGCATGTACACCAAAGCTAGGAGCATGGGTAATAAGAAGGAATAGCTTGAAGCTCTCCTGGGAATAGGAGGGTATGACCTGGTGGGGATCATGGAAACTTGGTGGGATGAAAGGCAAGACTGGAATGTAAACACAGAGGGGTATCACCTGTTTAGAAAGGACAGGAAGGGAAAGAGGGGTGGGGGCATAGCTTTATATGTCAGGGAAGGGATAGGATGCAGTGAGATAGAATGCAGCTCAGATGGGGATCTGGTAGAGGCAGTCTGGGTGAAACTAAGAGGCTTTGACAGGGAGAAGGACCTGACTGACAGTGAAGGTATGTTATTGCCCTCCAGGTCAATTTGAGACCCTGGATGATGTCCTGACAGATCAGATTCTAAGGATATCTTGGGGAGGGACACAATAATTACGGGAGATATCAATTTCCCAGATATTAGTTGGGAGACTCACTCAGCAGTGACAGCCAGGTCACGCCACTTCCTAGATGCTACAGAGGAAGGGTTTTTCATGCAGAGGGTCCAAGAGGCAATGAAGTGGGGGGGAACATCCTTGACATGGTTTTGACCAACAGGGAGGAACTGATAGATGAGGTACAGATTAGGGGAGCTCTGGATGCAAGTGATCCCCATTCTTTGCTTTGAGATCAGGGTAATGCGGATGTACAGCAGGTCGAGCATTAGAAGCTAGGACTTCAAGAGGGCCAACTTTGGCAACTGAAGGCCAGAATGGGGGGGAGTCTCCTGGGATAGGTTACTGGAAGGCAAGGGAGTTGAGGAGGGGTGGATGGCACTCAAAAGGGAGGTTTTGGAGGTGCAAGCCATGACAATACCTCCAGTTAGTAAGTGGGGAGGTGAAGAAGAGTGCCACCATGGATGCAAAAGGAGGTGGATAGAGGGATTAGATGCAAGAGGAACCTCTGGAGGAAATGGGTACTAGGGCAAATAGACAAAAAGGGTATACCGGGAGGAGGAGGCCCATTGCAGAAGGATTCTTCGCAAGGCTAAGGCTGATTACAACTTGCCAAGAATATCAATAGCAACAAAAAGGACTTCTATCAGCATGTAAATAGCAAGAGGAAAGGGAGACAGGTAGTGGGGCCGCTAAATAAGGAGGAAGGGGATCCAGTGACTGATGCGAGGGAACAGGCACAGATGTTAAATGACTATTTTGCCTCTGTGTTCTTCCCAAAGCAGAATGGGGGAGAATCGCATGGGAGATTATATGAGGCTGGGGACTTAGGGGCACAGATTAGAGTCACCCCCTAGAAGTCGAGGGGCTCCTCAGGGCACTGGATGTTACAAAGGTGCTGGGCCCTGATGGGGTTACACCCGAGACTACTTCAAGAGTTGCCAGGGGTTCTGTCATGCCCACTGGCCTCCATTTTTGAGGCTGCGTGGAGAACAGGTGAAGTTCTAGAGGACTGGAGGGTGGCTTCAGTGGTCCCAATTTTAAAAAAGGGTAGTAGAAGGGACATGGGGAATTACAGACCTGTTAGCCTTATGTCCATTGTAGGAAAAACAATGGAGAGGCTCCTAATAGCGAGAGATCCAGTGGTGCTAGATAGGGAAGAGAGGCTGGTGGCCACACAACAGAACTTCCGCAATAAACAGGTCCTGCCAGACAAACCTTGTGGAATTCTATGACAAGGTTTTGAGGTGGCTAGACAGAGGAGACAGAGGGGATGTGGTTTACCTGGATTTCAGCAAGGCCTTTGACAAAGTGCCCCATGATCTCCTGGTTGAGAAATTGAGGAGTTTTGAGATAGACCAATACACTGTCCCATGGATTAGGGCATGGCTGACTGACCAAAAGCAGAGGGTAACCATTAGTGGGGAATCATCAGGATGGCAGCCAGTGACAAGCAGGGTCCCCCAGGGCTCTCCTGGGGCTGATTCTGTTTAATCATTTCATCAACGACATGGAGAAAGGGGTGAACTGTCTGCTGATCAATTTTGCAGACGATACTAAAACTGGGGCAGTGGCCACAACTGAGGAGCCACTGGATCTGGACAGACTATGGAAATGAGCAGGAGACAACAGGATAGCATTCAATGTGGACAAGTGCAAGGTCTTGCACTTGGGGCATAGGAATGGGTGTCATAAGTACAGGTTGGAGGACAAGTGGCTGGAGAGCAGCACTTGTGAAAGGGACCTCGGGGTGCTGGTTGACTGCAGGCTAAACGTGAGTCAGCAGTGTGATGCGGTGGTCAAGAGGGCGAATGCCACGTATGTGGCTTCTAGATCGAGAGAGGTATTACTACCACTCAATATGACTCTGGCACGTCCGCAACTGAAGTATTGTGTTCAGTTTTGGGCCGCTCATTTCAGGAGAGATATAGCCAGGTTACAGTCAGTGCAGTGCAGGGCCACAAGGTTGGTGGCCGGTTTGCAGGGGAAGCCGTATGAGGCAAGACTGATGGAACTGGGTCTTTTCAGCCTGGAGAAGAAGATACTCAGAGGGGACCTGTTGGCGACATACAGGTATGTAAAGGGGTGTCACACGGATGTGAGTAGACACCTGTTCCCCCCTGTAGAGGAGGGCAGGATGCGCTCCAACAGAGCAAAGCTCAGGGAACCAAGGTTCCATTTGGATGCCAGGAAGTACTTCCTGACAGTTAGGACCCTGAGGGTATGGAATGGGCTTCTGCGGGAGGTGGTTGAGGCCCCATTGGTGAGGGTGTTCAAGGATAGGCTAGGCATGCACATGGTGGGCATGTCGTGAGCGGAGCCGGCTGGAGCAGGGGGTCAGACTAGATGGCCTGGGAGACCCCTTCTGACTCATTCTGTTTCTATGTTTCTGTGTATGCAGATGATACCATATTACTGGCAGAAAGCAGCAGCAAATTGAAAGAACTCCTGATGAAAGTAAAAGAAGGAAGTGCAAAAGAAGAACTGTTGCTGAAGACTAAGAAAACCAAGATCAGATGAATTACACAACTTTAATAACAGCAATGAGGAAACTGAAATTGTGAAAGCTTTTGCATGCCTTGCCTGAACCATTAATTCAAAGGGGACTGCAGCCCCCTTGTAAAGATGTTTCACTGAAGACTGAGGCCAAAATCATCCAGACTATTGCATTCCTTATTACTATGAATGTGAAAGCTGGACAGTGAAGAAAGTTGGCAGGAAGAAAGTTGGGACATCCAAAACATGGTGCTGGAGGAGACCTCTGTGTATACTCTGGGCTGACAGAAAGGTGAATGAGCGCATCATAGATCAGAGCAAGCCTAAACTCATCCAGGATGCAAAAATGATGAAACTGAAGCTGTTGTACTTTGGGCACATAACAAGAAGACAGTAATGCTAGGGGAAAGCGAAGGTAGAAGAAGAGGACGACCAAGTATAAGATGGGTTAATTCCATAAAGGGAGCCACAGCCTTGAAGAGAGGAGGACCATCAAAGACAAGGCATTTTGAAGGGCATTCACTCATGGGGTCACCATAGAGTGGAGACAGTTGGATGGCATGTAACAGTAACTGCAACATTGAGATGTAAAGCAGAAATAATATAATTAAATGCAAGTTAGAAATAAATACCGTAACTGAAGTAGAGATGCAGTACATCTCAGCAGAGTGAAAGGAGTGTGGCCAGGTGAGCTGAGGTGTGACACATGGCCATCCTATCCTCAATGGCAGGTAAGTGTACCCCATTGAACTCATTGTGCCCCTTGCTTCTTCATAAAACATGGATAGGACTGAACTGACAGTAAGCCATATCTTGGGTCTAAGCTTCATGAAGAACATCACATCATGAAAAGGCTCTTGAAATTGACTTCTCCATTACCTTTGTGGTACAACATAGTACATATACATGTTTTATACGAGCTGGGAATTGGAAATTGTTTGAAGGGGGGTTGTTTTTGAACTGTGTGCATATTTCCTAACAACAAAGAAAATACAACTGCTGATGCCAAACTGAAATATTTCATAGGAATGAATAATGTCCTAAAAATTGAGCTTGTAAGCACAATCAGTGGGTAAAGGCACATCTGAAAAATAAATAAGAATGTCCCTTTCTTTTAAAACTATATTTGAAACATGTGCAGTGTAATAAATAACTGACCATGCATTTTCTTTCATTCTTTCTTTTGCTTGCTTTAGCTGGTTAGAACATTACATGTGGTCATGATTTAAATATGAACGTATGCTTTTAAGGGGAAAAAACCCACATGACCATGAACAGACAAGTAAATGAAACATGGCCTACACATTTCTGCTGTATTTTACTTTAGATCACCTATTATTATGCTGAATAAACTGCTGCATCATCAGTCCATCTTAATAGCTTTTACTCTTTCAGTCATGCCTTTTGGTGCCCAAGTCAGGATCAGATTCAAGGTACAGGTATATTTGGTGTGATAAGGGAAACACACAGACATGCCTCCCTTTGGTCTTCATGTGTCAACACCTACATATATGTTTATCCTGAAAGTATTTTCATGCATTTCACACATAACAGCTAACCTTGCATGCAAAGCCCTGAATAAAGATGCTGCCGCATGAAGTGAACATTTATGGACTGAGGCCAGGGCTTAGTGCAGTGAATTATGTGAGATGCTGGATACTCATGCCTCAAATTTATCTTAAAGACCAGATGGGAAATTAGCAGACAGCATGAAATTCTTGGGTTAGCCAAGTTCAAGATTAAGAGCCTGCCCTCTTGCCCTCACTCAGTTAGCAGTGCTACGACTTTTGCTTACTGTACTTCAGATTTGCAACAGCAAGTTGGTAGGCACCTTATGCTGGATGACACCCATCCCCATCTGGATCTAAGGCTTCCCACATGTTTAACTTGTCCTTGATACTAGGGATGGAACCTCAGGTACTTAAGCATCTCAAATTCAACTGGGGCAACAGGGCTAAATAGTTGGCAGTGGCACCAACCTTAGTAGCCTTACCTACAGTTCAAACAAATTATGGTTGACAGCTAGAATCAGGACAGCATTGTACTAGATTTATAGCACACTCCATGTTGAGACTAAAGCCATCATCAGACAAGGACTAGCATGTTCAGTGGGACTGGGCCAGCTGATTTTGCTCCCCATATGTTCCCCTGTGGCCATGTCATTGAAGATGTGAAAGGGAACTGGATGTGTGGTGGAGGTGACTTCCATGTGATCAGAAACCCTGAGCATCTTATCAGTTAACCTTTGTCTATGCATCTCAGGGGACCCTTTCATATGTTCAAATGAACATGCTAATGCTGGGGTCTGACTAACCAGCTTGAGTATGTTGAATGTTTATGCAACACTGAACCTGTGAGAACTTCATCTGTTTGGCCTTCTCATAGGGGTGGGGCATTCCGAAACAGACTAAAGTCTAATGGGTTCCATTATTTGAACAAATGCATGTAGAAGTAGATAATAGGTTTGATGCCAACACATCCCGTTCTATTCAGTGATGACTTCGTGTGATATTATAGGAATAATAAAAAGTAGGAACCCTCAAACAAGAAATTCAATTTATTCTTGTGCAGACTTTTTAACAGGAATCAACATCTGTAGAAAACTAATAACAGATACATGACTAAGGCCCATGAGAAACATGAAAAACATGGAAAAATAAAAGGTGCCTAAATTCATAGAATCAACATTTTGGGAAGCAATAGGAAGTTAGCTTGCATGTTATTATAAAATATAGGTTATGAAACAGGCTGGAGCACAAAGAGTCACCAGGACAACTTGCACTGCAGCGGCAAAGAACAACAGTGCCAGAAAGCCCTTTATGATGCTCTTCAGGACCTCCAGCTGCACTGCATAATTGCTCTTCAGTTGCTCCCTACAAGAGCCCTCAAGGGTGTTCCTGGTTCTGCAGGCACTTGCAGGGTCACTCAGGCCCTGATCCTGACAGATTTCAAGAATGATTGTAATCCCAAATGGAACCCATTTTCCAAATTCTGCCAAAAAAGGTCAGCCTAAGCCTAATAGATCTTTAGATGTTTTAGATGTCAAGGTCCAGCATTCTTCCCAGATATACAAGTATTATTGCCCCAGCCTGCCATTAAATGTTGCTACCCATATCAATACCCTCTTGCCTTCCTTGGGAATGCCTCAGCTTTTTACATGACCATCCCAGCTGGATGGAACTCTGGGTGAAATTCTAGACTCAGCAATAAGAAGGGATCAAGAGCAGAGGCCTACCTTCTCTCACACCCACACACAATGATCTGGGGGCCGTTCAGCTACTCACAGATCAAGTCCATGGAAAAATCCATGGTAAGGTAGCTGACAGCATTCTTATTGCCTTCCTACCTCCCCAGATGTCCCCTTCCCTTCCCTTCCCTTCCCTTCCCTTCCCTTCCCTTTCCAGAAAAAAGAAGGAGGTTTTCTTGTTTCTCCTTTTTTCATTACTTTCCAGTTGGGGTGATTACTATATTTATACATAGGAACAGACTCCTAAAGCAACTTGCTAAATATAGTTGGAACAGCAACAAATTTTCCTCACAACAATATTGTCGGTATTGGCAGTAACTATTTTCTTAAACAAAACAGGAGGTTGGAGAAAGATGGGTGATTTCTCTTTTCACACTTTGATTACTGTACTGGGGTTTGTATGATATTTTTAGAGGGAAAAGAAGGAAAGGTGACCATTTGTTTAAGAAAAAGACTTTGGCTCAATTCCGAGAACTGCGGGGATATCAGAAAGTTGCATACATGCAGCAGTGTTGATGGTTCTGTCACAGGAACATTGAGTTACATTTCATTTTTTTTCTATACTGCTCAATAACCTAAGCTCTCTGGGTGGTTTACAAATATGAAACCATAAAATATATTACATTACATTACATTACATACTATTACTATAACATAACCATTAGTATAACTTACTATAGTTTAATGTAAAACCATTCACATGCAAACATATAAAACCATTTTACAATTACATATAAAATATATACAATTACATATACAAAAATTTTACACAGGTGACAACAAAAATCCCAGGGACACTGAGCATATGCTGTCACAATGCCTGAGAGGAAAGTCTTGACATGGTGCTAGGAAGATCCACAATGTTGGCATTAACCTAAGTGGGGAAATAATTCCGCAATCAGGGAATACCTGCAAGAGGTGCCTCCTCCCTTGCTCAGCCCCCTTCAGAGGAAGAAATTGGAGGAGAGCCTCAGATGATGATTGTAGTAAATGGGTAGTGTTGCATTGGCATTGTGGGTAAGACACTCTGACTTAAGACAGAGGCCCTGCAAGTGCCCAGCAATATCCCACCAGTTCTGTGATAAGTGATGTGCTGAGATAAGCAGCATTATTAGCAACATGATTACAGTTCACCAGCTATGTGATAAGCAGCTTGATAAGAGCACAGCTCTGTTATAACATGTGATCAGTGAACAGCTCTGCGATAAGCGATGTGATAATACTGAACCAGCTCTGTGATATGCAACACGATAAGCAAACAGCTCTATGATAAGTGAACTACGCTGTGATAAGCGATGTGATAATGGTCCAGCAGCTCTGCGATAAATGACAGGATAAGCAAGCAGCACTGTGATAAATAGTGTGATAATAGGACCAATTCTGTGATAAACTTCTGACACAAGCTCCTATTTTATTGAGGATAAGAGCCCTGAACAAGTGGCCAACATGTCTGTCTGTCTGTCTGTCTGTCTGTCCGTCCATTCGTCTGTCTGAAATGCAACAAGTTGGACTAAGCTTTTTTGCTGGAAAAGTACTTTATTGCTTTTTTGTCCCTCCTCCAATATTGTTTTTCTGGTCTTGCCACTGGTAGATGAGCTTGCCTGGCTGTTCTGCTTGGTGTGAACAACTGCTGGCATTTACTGACCCAGATCCAGTACGTCCAAACTGTACCTAGAAAATCTGATTTGGGGTATGGATTGTAGTCCCTGTGTCAGGAAATTGTGATATCAGCATCTATGGCTGGAAATATTCCATTAACTCAAGATAGAGTGGTTAAAATGCATATCCAATAATCAAGTCAGGGTTGTGGCTATAGCAAGCTTTAACGGTACAATCCTATGCAAGTTTAGACAGAAAGTCTGCCAGTTTCTAGCATTGCTACAAAGCTCTGCGGAATGCATGCCTGTAGGGTTTGCAGACTTCCTCTTGGCCCTACTGAAAGTGGGCTGAACCAAGAGGAAGTCTGCTAATGCTTGTGCAACTGGCAGCCCTATTCTGCATCACATGCCATCATGAGCACAGTCCTCCTCTTCTGGCCCCAGAGCTCCAAACTGCAATCTCTTTGTAAAACAGGTTGCTTATTGGTACGTCACAGCTGCAAGACAAAGTAACATTCTAGGATCCCTAGTAAGCTGGAAGATAAGCCTCTGTGCATATTAAGAATGATTGTTGAATCCCCAAATTTTTCCCCAAAGCTGTTCCCTTCAGTACCTCTGGGACTTCACCCTCAGGGTGGGCTACCAGCCAGGTGGTGGGATTGACACAAGGCCTGTAACTGGACAGCTCCTCTCTCCCACTGCCTCACTGTGGGATCAGGGACTGGGAAAGCCAACAGCTCTTCCTCTTCTCTGACTCCTCCCACCCCTTCCAAAACTTTCCCATGGTCCTGGTTGGTCTGGGAACCTGGGGGCAGCAGCTTTGAGGGTGCTTAAAGTCTGTGCCTCATGTCTCAAAGCTCCATCTCTGCCAGGAGTGGTGATTGGCTCCACTCACTACACAAAGGCCACAAAGAAAAAGGCACAGAAGAGGGGTGCTGCTTGTGTAGTGTTCACAAGGCCCAATTGCTGGTGAGTATTGTGCAAATGCTGGGCACACTCACCAGGAACTTGAACTCAAGGCTATGACAAAGCAGCCCAGAGATCAGGGGGCTAAGCCTTGGGAATCTGATAGCTTTCCACCCGCACTTTCAGCATGCCCAGCATGGAAAATCGGGGCTCTTTGTTGAAACCATTACCCTTGTACAGGGTGACAGGTGTGACAGTAGCAGCAGACAGGGGGGGAGTTCTCTCTTCATACATTCATTCAGCACAGGAAAAAGAACACATGAATAAGGCTTCTAAGATTCCAACTCTGTTTTCTTCATTGCTGAACTGACTCTGGCAAATAATCCTGGAAATTCCTAACACGGATGGGCAAATCTGTCAATTACAGTTTCTCCTTTTTGCAGAGTTCCATTCTGTTTTTGCAATCGTGATTTTTCTTTCTTTTTCATATAAAAAAAAATATGCATTTTTGCATTTCTCCAAGGAATGTCTGTTCCATCTGCATATCATGGGTTGGCAGGTGCATGTTGTTCTGTTAACTGTTCATAGACAGAATTAGATCTTTTCCATTTCCCAAATTTAAATTTGTTCCTACTTATGCATATTTGTAGTTGAGCAAATTTGCACTTCTGAAATGTACAAATCTCTCCAAATTCACAAATCCCTTATCTGCATTTTTTCCTATGTTAGCCTATGGTGGGAAATGTGCATTTTTATCTTTTTTAAAAATTGTTTGACTAAATTTGTGTAAAATTCTGGAAAATAAAACACTCCTCTACAGAATCCATACAACTGGGGGGGAAACCTGGCCTGCTGATTCTTAAAATCTGAATTAATTTTAATCCACTGCGGATTTTTGTAATATTGTTAATATATATATTTTACATGCAATTTTACCTTACATACACCTTTGTTTCTTCTTCTAATTCTGCTAGCATGTTTCCCTTATGTATTATGTTTTTCTATATCTTTCCTTCCTAATATAGGAATTCTTTTGGTGCAGACATAGGATCATAGACTCATAGAAGAGTTGGAAGGGGTCATGAAGGCCATCGAGTCTAACACCCTGCCATTGCAGGACACCATGTTACACCATCCCACTCAGATGGCTGTCCAGGTTCTTTTTGGATGTCTCTAGCTGGGAGAGCCCACCACCTCTCTAGGCAGATGGTTTCACTTGTTGTATTACATACTCTAATATGCACAATTCTGAATGCATTTTTTAAATGCAGGGAACTGCATCACAAAATTCTGAAAAGATTGACAAATTACTGTGTTTCACTTCACTGCTTTGAGTAGTTATTATCAAACATCTGAACTGATTGAAAATCTCACCCATCATTGCTTTCCCTTTTGTGTGTGTGTGTGTGGAAATGGAGATAGGGAAAATGTTCATTTGGTTCCTGTTTTGATAAGAATGCACCATATCTGTCCTTCCTGAATCAATGTGTAAACTAAGATTTGCACTTTCAGAATTTTGCAAATGCTACTAATACTGCGTGTTAAATACATTCTGGTTTACATACTGCTTAATATAGGGCAACTTTGTTAAGTTCTAATAGACACCAAAATTGTGTCTTGGAAAGTATGTGCCCCTTCCCATTTGCAGAAGTAGGGTTCAGAAAACAATATAGTCTCATTTAAAATAATAATATTGAGAGCAGGCTTATTTATATATTTAGTTATATGACTCTCCCGATGTTCCTCACCAGGAGCTCAGGTGAGTGGTTATGCAATTATTGCATTTCAGTAGGTAATGAGAGGCATAAGGGAATGAGGCATCAAGAGATGGGGGAAAATATTTTGTTTCAGGGTATGGGAAAGATGCATCTCAGATGTCAAAAATATTTTGTTATAAAGCTTGTGAACAGGTACCTGAAATATGTAAAGCAATCACCTTGCCATGGAAGATGCCGGGGCATAGTTAGTCCAAGAGTGTGAATCAAACTCCTCCACTTCCTGCCACCTTGATCATCCCAACAAGAGTTGGTGGTTAAGAGAAAGGGACTCCAGATAATGCACAATGGACTTGATGCAACCTCATTCCGGCAGCCTGATGTCCCAGTATGTTGTAGATCGATGTGATTGCAGGTGGGAGAATGAACCTGCAAATGCTACCTCCAGAAACAAGTAAGTTACATTCCCTGTCCCCACACATTTCTACAAAAGTGCTGAGGATGATGGGCAAGGAGTTTTGCATGATGGGGAAACACTCTTCCATTATGGGTTCAATCCCCTACTCATGTACCTGAACTCAGTGCAGCTTATTTCTGTGCAGACATGTGTAGGATTTCAATGTATGCACTGTATTTCAGGCCAACAGTCTGAAATAGCCCAGTAACACTTATCATCTTTGTCATCTTAATCTTCTTTTCCTCTTCCTTTTCCTCCTCCTCGTTTTCTAGAAAGGTATGGAATTAATGCATGCAGGTACCTTAATTTATTAATTAAAGTATTTTTATCCTGTTTTTACAGTTTAAAAATCCACAAGGCAGCTAGCAATCTTAAAAATTCTGTTCCTGGTCTGAATGTAGTTTTATCAGCGCAAGATAAATTGATGGAAGACCTACAGTAGCATAAAGGGATTATGGTGCACGAAACGTCTTTACATGCTTTAGGTTAGGCAAGGGAAAACAGCAGGGCTTTTCTGTTTTCAACTATTTGTGTGGCACACAGAAATACAACAAGTGAAGCTTTGCTGTTGTTGTTGTGGTTGTTTTAGTATGGGAGTACAATTCCTGGAACAATTTTACATGTTGATATTCCATCTCTCAGGCATCATATTTATTTATTTATCTGGTTTATTTTTTCTGTGGGTCAATGCTCCTGCCCTATATTTGCCTATATATATGCGAAAGCCAAGAGGTCCAAACAGGATGAGATCCACTGTCCTAGTTGCATTCCTTCCCATTGTGGTAAGTTGTGTTGTATTTCTATTTGAATTATAGCAATTACACATTCTATGCATATTTGTGGCCTCTTTTGCAGTTAGGGTGGAGGGCCTATTCCACAATCAGTGTACTGGTCTAGAAAAGCTCTGGCACAATATTGGTGCCACTACTTAGAAGGCCATGCCCCATGAAGCCACCCTCTGTGCCTCTGATGGGGTGGGCATGTTCTTTAACAGCAAAATGGGGCTGACGCCTTCTGCTGTTAACGGTTTCTACAAAGTGAAATACTCTGAAGTAACTGAGTTAATGCAGAAATCATTGGAAGCAACTTGCGAATAACACAATGAGATCTGTAAAGACTGTTTGATACAGTGGAAATTGCCCCACTTTGCAGTTAGTCAAATAACTGGTAAATGACCTCTTTTCTGTGTCGTCTCCCTTGATGTTTTTATGGTCAATATTGTCTTACTCTTTTTAGTCTCCTGATTTTACAAGTTGTAAATGAGACAGACATGACTAGATGATGCAATTAGCCAGAGTGCAATTAATGGTGCCATTCTGGAGAAGTACATTACAAATTGCTTGCCAAGTCTTGGGGTGGATCACCAATAAAAGGGCCTGTGGCAAGGTGCAGGCCCTCATTTCTATGCTGTGCTTTCACTGCCCTTCTGTCTTCCCATAAATGCATTTTCTGTTCCTCTAAAAGACTAATATTGGCAGGGGTGGGGGGTGGCGATGAACAGCTACCCGCAATAGCACAATGCATGAAGGACTTGATGGAAACTTTAATTTTTATATAGGTGGTTTTTAGGCATAATTTACAATCCAAAATTTATTATGGCTATTTGGGTTCCCTTTGCTGAAGCCTGTGTGAATCATTTTGATAATTGTAATATATCCTGCAATGCATAAAAATACAGAGGTATATAATATTTTTTATTATTATTTTTATTATTAAAACATTTTTATGCCACCCCATTCGCTGCAGCCTCGGGGCGGCTAACAACAACAATATATCTGAATTCATTATAATAGTCTTAGTTATTACATCTAAGAAAACTGCAATTTTATTTTAACCTTATTTTTCCTTTTGTTGCTTTTTAGGCTTAGGTCTTGATTTTGAGATTAGCAGTAAAAATAAGTTTTAAAGGGTCTGCCATCATGTCTCCTAAAGTTTTTTCCCTTTATCTCATGGCATTAAAAGTACCAGAGCTCTGGTCCAAGTTACTGTGTTACCAAAGGAAGTAAATGCAACTGGCTCTCCTTTCCTACCATTGAATGGAGGGAATAATCCACCATGCTGAGGCCCTCTTGTTCAAGCCTCATTAAAAGGTGATTTTTCTATGGGGCTTACATAGGCAAATGTCTTGGTGGAATGTGCTAACTCATGGGAGAAGAATGTCATTTGCACCTCAGGTCTATTTATCTCCCGCTGTTGCTCTCAATGGCATCCAGAATCTGTTGCCAGAGGCAACTGCCTTACCTCATCCTAGACCTGCTATTGCCCGAACCAAGAGCCTGACACCCCTCACAAGACGACTGGGAGTGAGCAGTCTTGAAATCTGGCTCTCTTGGGGGTAGGAGTACTAAGTGTAATGAACGTCTTGGGTGGTTTATGGTGCAACTGGTTATTCATCTGGTGTTGTAGACAATCCCTAAAGCATTTTGTTTGTCTCTGAAAAGTATCATCTAATGTGTGCTTTGCTCTGCAGCAAGTCTCGCTATGATGCTGTGCTCCACTTTGTTTTATTGGAAGACCATCCTGAGACCATTTGGTAGTGGATGGTATACAAAAGTTATAAATAAATAAATATCCATGGACTATGTTTCTATAGGCATGTCATGAGCAGAGCTGGCTGGAGCTGGGGGTCAGACTAGATGGCCTGGGAGACCCCCTTCTGACTTGCTTTGTTTCTATGTTTCTAAGTTTGGATAAAATTGCAGACTTAGGCTGCATTAGCAGGTGATGCCATTCCCAACGTGGTCCTCTCCAACTCTGTTGAACTACAGCTCCCATCACCCCAGGTAGCATGGCCAACCCCAGCAGGGTGGTGTAACCCAAAATATCTGGAGGCTACCAGGTTAGGAAATCACCTCCAGACCCATTTTCTCAGGCACTCATTTAAAAGAAAATTCCCATTCTGAATGAAACATCATGGATTTTAGTAAATTCTGATCAAAATTAAACTGAAATTCTTGCCCATTGCTACCAGCCCATTGAATAGGTGCTGCTATCACTAGGAGGGATTAGATGCTGATGTACCTGCTTGCCTTTTAACGGTTGAAAATGAGAAGGCTGCCAGAAAAAAGAAGACTACTAAAAATACAAATGTCAAATGAACAGGGACTCATACTGAGACTGTAGGGAACTTCAAAGGCCTGGATGGATGGATTAATCTGTTAGTTCTGGTTTCTCCCACATTTAATAGTTTTAAATTCTCAAATTCATTTTGTCTCAAATATGGAGAACCTTGTTAAGGTAAATTCTTCCCCAAACAGAATTGAAACAAATTCCTTACCCACCCTTATCAAGGTTGGGAAAGGTTGATGTATGGTGTGCGAATTGTTTTGAGTGCAAATGGCAGAACCGAAAGAAGTTGGCATAAATAATCCAGCAGAAGATCTTTTTGTTGTTGCTGTTCCTTTGAACAGATGCAGTCTTAAAGATCAACTTGTGATCACAATCTTTACCAGAGATGCAAATCTTGCATTTGTGTTTCCCAGCTACTCAGAGTGTATGGCTTCTCTTTCACAGCAAAATGCATGGATGTGGGGTTTTTTAAAGGTTTTATGTGGATTCCCCCTTTCCCTTCCCACTACCTCCTATAAGCTCTGACCTCATAGTTTAATAGTAACCATGAAGTCATACTAAAAGGGAATGAGAGCCCTGCTTCAAAAGAGGAGAGGTAGTATTACCTATGTTCTGTTTTCAAAAGAAAAATAAATCTTACTCAAAAGTGCTTGAACTAATGTAGCATTGCTGTGAGGGAGCAAAATGGAACTCTATGTTCCTTTTGGAATAGCTCTGGAGATGCTTGTGAGGAAAAGCAATGGAGGGAAATATCTAATTCTTAAAAAATCCCTTAAGAATGCACTTCTATGAAGATAACCCTAAGTAGGGATGTCCAAGGAATCCATTGGGGGGTGAGAATCCATTTGATACTGTGTGCTTGGCTCCCTGGACTCCAGACAACTTTTCAGCAGCCCAGAATCTGAGTTCCTGGCAAGCCCCCCTCGTGTTTGTGGGGCACTCGCCAGGGACTGAACCCTCCATGCTGCAAGAGCAGCATCCCTCTCCCATGCCTGGCACTGCCAGCAGCAGTGGGTGAACAAGACTGGTTGCCAGGAATGGCACCTGGTGTGCCTGCCTGTAGAGCCCCTCTTTTGTGTTCTCCAGCCACTTTTGGGGAGGCTGTACCCAAAGGAGAAGGTTGCCGGCTGCATGACATGGGGTCTGTGAGCATTCATGGACTTACTCTTGGCTCAGCTCACTTTGCAGGACTGAGCCAAGCATGAGAGGGAGTCCATGAGAGGATGCTATAGGGATGAATTCTGAAAGGGTTGGTCCCAGCCCTAAACCTAAGCCTCCAGCTCTGGCCACTCATCTGATACAGAGGAGGTTTGGTGGCAGCTACCTAGTTTCATAGACTCTTGAATATCCTCCCCTTGCCTCCCCCAATATGCCCCCTTTCCAGCCTCTCCAAGGGTACTTTTCCACCTTGGAGCACCCAGTGAAGTTCCTTCCGCATTGACTGTGAGAGGTGGAGTCAGAGCTCCAATTCCAAGTCTGAAGTTGGAATGTAATCTCCAACTGCAGGTCGATGCATCTAAAAAATCCTGTGGCCTCTCTGACAATGTCTAAGGGCCATAGGATTGCTTTCTAAAACAGTTTCAGAATTTGCAAATATCTTCATATTTGGGGCAGAAGAAAATTCACAACTTAAAGAACTCAGATGAAGGAGAAAGCAAAACTGGCAGCTTTGCCCATCCCTACTAAGCAACTGGCAGTTTCCCATGTTTCTGGAGGCACCATGCTGCAGTGTTTGTTCTCACTTGAGTGTATGCCTTTTCTTTCCTTGTTCTGCTTTGCTGAGCCAGTAAATCACTGCAAATCACTGGGGTGGCTCATGACATCATAGGGACATTCAGTCATTGCCCTGTGCTGCTTGACATCTCCTGTGAACTGATACTGTGAGGGCATCATCAATAGACAGCTTTGTGGTTGGTTAGTGGATGGCAGTGGAGTTTCCAGTGACACTGTGGAGTCTCTGATGGTGCTGCTACATCGACTGTGGAGACAAAGCCTGCCGTTGTGTTGTTGATGCCACTGCTGGTTGAGCATAAGATTGTGACTATATTATACCAGCATCAGCCGTTATGTACAGGGCTGTCCTATAGGTCTCTTGTAAAAGCAGCTAGAGGGTAGATCCATGTTATCAGTGAAATTCAAGAAATCCTAACAAGACATAATAGGCCTGTCACCTCTTAGCTTGGCTCCAGTTCTTGAATAATTGCCCAAGATGATAAAGCAGAATGATCCGAGACACAGTAATTCATGACAGCAAATTATGTGATGCTGAGAAGTCGCAGTGTCAATCAGTATATGAGTTGATGGTGCGCTTTCTCAGCACAAGTTGAAGCCTTACTCCGCAACTTGACCTATTTCAACTTAATTTTGACCAATGATACTCAAGGAGAAAACCAGAACAAGGCAACACAACTTTAAATAGAGTCTTTTGGGAAGCATCTCAATTGCCTACTGTCCCGCAGCGAAATCTCTTCAAAGGCACACTGAAGGATTTAGTGAGGGCATTTTAAATGCTCAGACTGGGACTTACTGCCAACTGTGTGACGTTTGTTAATTTCCAGTACTTTCAATAGGATGCAGCTTGTGCACCAAGTCTTTAAATCTGATTTTGCCACAGTGGAGGGGTTTGATTACTTTGCCCATTCTGTGGTGCCATCTGCAGTGCTATCTATTCCTCAGAAATTCAGCATCCCGCTTTTAAAATTTTTTAGAAATCAAAAAGACCTTCACTTTCAATACACAGTTTAAAGCGACATATGTATTACCACCAAGACTTGAATATTTTATTCTTAAGGAGCAAAATAAGTGTTTGAAAATCACAGCTTTGATCTAATTAGCTTCCAAGATATTTTAAGGTATTTTTTGCGGGGGTGGGGGAGAATGTAGTCGATCTGTTCCTGATATACATTATACTTGGTTCCTTTTTTATATGCTTGCTTAAATGATCACCTCCTCTTTCTCTCCTCTGAATCTATCCAAGAGCTTTCTTGTTTGTTTCGTTGTATCAAGTACCTTTTATCAAAGGGGCATCCAATGGCATCTTCTAAACAGCACTATGAGGAAAGTTAAAATGAGCAATAATAATTTTATCAAATTATCCAGTGTGCCTAAACTTCTACAGTCCAAATTATCTGGCTTAATCGTTAATATTTTCATGGATTAAGCTTGAAAATCCATTTATGAAAGCAAAACATTTGTTTAGACTAAAATAGTTAGACTAAAAACAGATTTCTCAGTAGTGATCCTAGGAGAAGAATTCATGAACTTTCTATGTATTTAAATGTATCCACAGAGGACTTGTGCATCTATAATCTGGATGCATCTTGAAGTATCCACTGCATGACTCTAGGAGAAAAAGAAGATTAAGTAAATTGAAATGAAATGAAATGAAATGAAATGAAATCAGCCAGGGATGAGTCTCCTGAAGATATTGTGCACCTTTTTGTGTCTTTGAAAAGCTTCTCTGAATTCCTTGGGCAAAGGTAAAAATAATGAAAGGATATGGTTTTCAAATTAGTTCTTAATTTTATGACATGGACTTGGTTAACTCTTAGCACATTTTAATCACCTTCCCATACTCATAATCAAATTATTTAATAAGCAATTCAAAGGTATGTTTTCGATTCCTTTGATTCATGTTTCTGTACAAGTGACTGAGAGATGGTGACCAGCTATTCTTAATTCATTAGTTTCATCTAAAAAGCTGTGTATTAGGATTATATTCAATCCGTTAGTGATCATGGGTATCTTTTAACCTCAGTAGGCTTTGTTTCACTGGTGGGAAACCTAGAGGATAGGGGTGAAGATTATTTATTTAGCATACAATCCAATGCACATTTAAACAGCTCTTGGCATGCATGCCCCATCCAGTTGTAGACTTTTTCTCCTGCTAAAAAGCATAGGATTGCACCTTTAGAAGGTTTATACCCCACCCAGATATCCAAGATGGCTCACAACAGCTTGTCAGAACAGAGCATACCCCATTCCAAAAGGCCTACCAAGGGCAGCTCTCTCCACTTACCCCTCTGTTTGTAATTAAAAGACCTGAGCCCCCTATGTATGTAATAGAGGGATAATATACAGTTGGCCTGGAAGAAACTACAGAAAACACGATATCTTTCAGAACTCCACTTGGTTTTTATTATGATCTGGTGAATGAGCTGCAATTTTGTCTGCTCCATCTGCATCCAAGTCAGGTTTTTAACAAAGGGCCTCTCCTTTGCTGTCATTGCGATCCACAGCCATTTTTGACTATGCTATGGAACTGAACTTTCCTTGACAACAGCAGATGAAAAACAGTGAACAGCTTAGTCAGCAACCACAAGTTGCCTGCTCCACAAAGAAGAGTCGTGTACAATTCAAGTGAGCTAACCGCAGTCTTGGACACCTGATTGTATGGGTCCGGGAAATGTAAAAATCAATGTTCCAAAACAGAAGAATCAAGCTGGGATCAATGGAGCAGTGTTTAAGGCTTGGCTTGTACAACCTCAAAGAAGCCTATCTTAAAAAACATTTCCCTTCAGCAATGACGTTCTGAAACTCAAAGATATACTCTCGGAGAGGCTCCAAATGTAATTTTCCTATTTCCTTCTCAGAAATATATTTAACAGCCTAAGGGGGAACTTCAACTGTGCCTGCTTTCTGAGGTGTCAGAAAAAAACAAATGCCTCTGGTCTTTGGATAATGTGTATAATTTCAAGAAGATGGCATGTTTCAGCATTTAGAACCAAGGTTTATGGGATCAATTCTATCATTATCAGCTCCCGTTCCTTTCTGCTAAAGTGGCTTAGAAGGTGGATTGGGATTTACTGGTGGATTTCTGGGTATTTGCAGTAGATCAGCAAGGATTTCTGATTCCCAGTTCTTTAACAATAGCAGCAAAAATTACTCTTCCTGCCCTAAATTATGCTGTTGAAATGAAGACAGCTTGGGGTAACCAGCGGTGGATTTTAGTGTGGAAGGATTGTGAGCAATGTGTTCACAGCACTTCCCTTGTGAGGAAGGCTGGCCCAGGGCATTTTGCCACCTGAAATGGAACAGCCATGCATCCACCCACCCCATGTCCAGGATCACCTAGACTGATCTTCCTGTCTGACTGTAAGAGTTCAATAATAATACAGTAAAAGACCAATCATGTGCTGCCCTTTTATGATACCCCAGATCTGTTACCTGAGGTAGCTGTCTCAATCTGCCTAATGATAGGGCCAGACCTGACTGAGCTCCATTCTGCTCTGATCTCAAAACAAATCCTACATATTCAGAAATAGATATTTTCCAATTCAAGTGTGTCTTTTGATCATGTGGTTCTTGTCAAAAATGAAGATCTCATAAGCCTGAAATCTGCCTACCTTGGCTTAGAGTTTAGGCTCGTAGGGCTGCCAACTGAGATCTCTTGCTAGGCCTCAGGTATAATCTAATGTGGGCTCACGTAAGTGTTGCCAATAAGCAACACATTCACTCCAAATAGCATTCTGGAAGTCATGGGGTGTCTTGAAAGTTTGTCTGAGCTGTTTCTTAATGAGAAGAGTAGTGATGGGGAATCAGTGTCTGCGAAGGGGAGTGTGGCCCTCACTAATGGTCTTTCCCTACATTGCAGCTATGGTGGGGATTGTGATGGAGTCTTGACTATTTTCTTGATTGTGCTTTCCGTGTCCATGAGGCAATGGTGACTGCTACAGACTTAGCAAGTACCCTGTGTGCATCTAGCTATTGGTTCAAACACTCAGATGTGGAGCATGTATCAAGTGTGCATTGTTACTGAACTGTGGATTGTTGCTGAACTGTGGATTATTGTGTTGTTTGAACCCATCCATGATAAGAAAACATGGTTTGCTAACTAAGAACCATATTCAGTATGTAAGCCAGCTGGGTCCCTTGGATTCTTTCCACAGGTTGTGGTAGGGAAGTAACAAAGTATGGTCTGTTGGCATGACTGGGTTCAGGCAACACAATAACTCACATTTCAGTAAAAAGCCATGGTTCGGTGACAACCCACACTCAGCCCATACTGTGTCCTAAAACATGTCTGTGCAATATGCCAGGGTTTCATAGCAGATAGGTCAATGCAAACAGCCTTCCCATGGCATTCTGAGTGGTTTAGTGCACCAGCTAGCTTTAGCTAAAGGTAAATATTAGAAGCTGGTAGGAGTAAACGTTTAGTAAGTCACATCACTTTTACTGATCTTCTCAGAGAGCTGCACCTTTCTTACTATCTCAGAAAACTGGAACGGTCTGTTTTCCTGGAGGCTTAATATACCTGGGGATGCTATGGAGGAATTAGTGATTCACAGGGCAAAAGAGAGGGCTGTAATCTCCCCTGATAATGGGTAAGCAAGGATGAGCTTGCCATGCAGCCGGCAAGCCAAAGCAACATGCAGTGGGGAATATAACACCCAGCAGCATGTGTAATTATGGTTGGTGCCATTCATTCTTAATATCCATGGGTCTATAATCTCTCAAGATTACCAGGCAGTGGTGAAAGTGGGCAGGAACAGACACGTATGGACTCCTGGAGAAATGTTTCAGAGCTCCGGAAAAACATTTCACTTCCATTAATCACGGTGTTATCAGTTCTGGCAAAATACATACTCACTGCTGTTAATATGGGTATGATCTAGACAATGTTAAGGTATTTAAAGTTACATTGACTTCACTGGGAGAAATGCAACCATCAGCTTAACTCTCTAAATGAAATGGGTGGATCTTTATAAATTCTGGTTGGGTCGTGTCCTCAGCATTGACAAACATGCTCTGATCATATCTGAAGCTTCCTGTGCCCTTCTACTTGGTAGGTCTGCTCCTCTGATTGCCACCACTGAGGCCCCCGAGAGCATCTCCAAAACTGAATTTAGCCCTTGAGTTCTCCACCGCAGGGTTAGTGGAAATGAAGGCAGTTGTATTTACGATGAGAAGAAGCAGAAAGGAAACAACAACATGTGCCTGCCCTCCTCAGTGGCACCTCCGACCCCCACCCCACCATGCCTAACCCCTTTCTGTTCTAGCCCTGAACAGAACCACAGTGTCGAAAACTGGCTGATTCAGAGCGGTTGCTAGGTCTCTCCACAGCATCCAAAAGACCCTGACAGAGAAAGTGACCAAGAGACACTGACTCAGGCCCGGCTGTGCCCAGCAGTTCTTGTTTGTTTCTTCAACATTTCCCCTCTTTTCCCACTTGAAATGAGAGAAAATGACTTTCTCTGTGAGCTGCCAGTGGCCATTTGTTTTACATTCTGTTTTTCACTCTATAACTAGTTCAAGCTATTGACTCTTCTTGTGACGCTGCTGTTTTTCCTGACTTTTACGCAGGTTATTAGAGGTTAAGTGGCTTTGAAAGAGAGAAAGAGGAGAGGAGAAAAGGAGGTGGGGGTTGAAAGAATTTGGTTTTAAGTACTGATTTTTAATCCAAACCACTAATACACTAATAACCACTGATAATTGTTCTTATTTCTTTTGCCATTTTGATGAGGAAGTAGTTCTGTTGTTTGCGTAGGAAAATGATGCACAGGATAGAGTTTTTATTAATCTGAGACAATGTATCTGAAGTGTATATAACACTTGAAATATGTAGACAACCACTTCCATGATACCAAGTAGCAAACAGTTAAACAGGTAGTGATCAATAGAGGAAAGCTTCTATTATCACAGTGAAAAACTGGTAGATAAAGTCCACAACCCTCATTCATTAGCCTGGGAAGAAAGAAACCCCACTGAATTCAATGCAGCTGACTATTGAAGAACTGTCCTGTTAGTGTATCATCTTGCATCTGATTGGGCATCTTCCAGGCAAGTCCTAATTTCCCCAAAAGTCATTTGTTAAGGCTGGCTGTTGCCCACACATAGTTCATGACTGACCTGTACATTTCCGAAGCCCTTCCAGAAGAGGGGAAACCAAGATGTTGCTTGTGTAAGCAAAACCATCCTGCAGTTAATGAGGAAATCACAGCTATTTCAGCCTCTATCTCTGGCTAGCTCACCAAAAAGAGCAGCAAAGCACAGATCACAGGGCTGTTGTTGTGAGGATGAGGCTCAGAGCAGCAGCAGAATTATGTAAACTGCCTTGAGTTCCTTGAAAGGAAAAGAGGTAGGATATAAATACAATAAAAAGATAAAATGTGGAAGATCCTGGTTCTAGTTCTGGTGGCTCTTGACCACTCCTGAGAAATCATTAACATGGACTTTTAAGTCACACGTGCTTGGTGTCTAAGGCAGCTTTAGAACTGCTTGTGGGGCAGAGGGATTACAACAAATGCAGTTGCCAATTTTCATCAGTTCTAATCTGTTTAAGATTTTAAAAATGCCAATAGAAGTGGTATAGATGATTTCTTCTCTTTTGTACTGTTAACAACCTATGAGAGTAAACACTGTCTAACTCAATTATTTGTGACCTGGGTCTAATTTAATTCAATTCTATGATGGCAGAGAACCAACTGTGGGAAACCAATGAACCATTTACACTAACTGAGAAAATAACAATTGTGTAGTTATTAGCTAAGGATGGGCAGGGCCCTGATTTCTCTTCTTTGGCAAACTGTGTTACATGAATTTGGTGTAACTTCATTAGATCTTCAGTGCTGACAAACTAAGAGAACTTCTGCTCACAGACAGAGATTATGTCTACCTCTGTGTGTGCTTATATACACACAAGATACCAATTCTTATAATGGTTTAAACATATTTAATTTAAAATCTGTATGCTCACCTCAAAAGGGAAATCTCCATGGAATATCTTGAGGAAAAGAACATTTCTAGAAATAGATGTAATGTTCCACTGGTGAAGAATATTTGCAGCTGTAAAAGTGAAATGGTTCAGTACCAAACATGAATGGAATTACATTAGAAAAATTCTGACTTGCCAACAGTAATAAGATAATTGATTGCTACAGCATGTCTTATTTGAAATAGACAGTAGGATGGGAGAAATGAAGTGAAATAGGACAGCTACCAAAATACTTCTAGGCAATTAATCACCTTTCTAACATGTCAGCTTCCAAAATAATTAGTCAGAAGAGTTTAAAAAGAGAACAACATCATGTGGTTTTCTTTTAGTTAATGCTAATGGAGGAAAATATTATTTAGGTATGTTGCATTCTGGAATATACATTCAGCGGTGTTTGAACTTGGAACTCTCATGCAAATAACAGAGATATAGCACTGAATTTGCATTGCTTGTGGCACACTCCAGTGGAAGAGTAGCATATGGGGATTAGATTGTGCATGCTATGTTTGAAAGGTAACCACTGTCTCTCTTATCGAAGCAGGTGCTTCTTCCATAAAAAGTTGGCTTTGTCTCCAGGGAAACTGGTGGGATGTTTGAGTTCAAACCCATTCAAGTGCAATG
Source organism: Varanus komodoensis (assembly GCF_004798865.1). Taxonomy (NCBI): domain Eukaryota; kingdom Metazoa; phylum Chordata; class Lepidosauria; order Squamata; family Varanidae; genus Varanus; species Varanus komodoensis. The sequence continues at coordinate 12,790,070 of NW_025335269.1, read as the reverse complement.
CCTCCATCTACTATCCTATGGGTAAGCCCCACATACTAGGTTCATTTTTTCCTGCTGTAGATCATTTTTTCCTGCTACAAGATTGTGCTTTCTGCATGTCAAAAAAGGAGCTCTTCCTTACTCTGTCTTTAGGACCATGTGGGGAGCAATCTGATGCTTGCTAGCTGAGAAGTAAATTCTGTTGTGACTTACTTCCTAGTCAATGTATTGGGTTTGAAGTGATTTTTAATGAGTGATTCCTTAACCTTGTTGTATTGTGAACCACAGATCTGGCTTGCTTATTATGACAGGCCACCACATGGTGGGCTATATTACAGTTTCATTGGTTATGGGCCTCTGAAAGTCACTGAACATTGCAGAGGATGTGCATACTTTACTTTCTCTCAAGGAGACCTAGCTCTTAAATTAAAATGGAACTGAGGAAGAGACACAGCCAGAGTAGTAAAAGCAATGAATTTCTCATTCTGAATAAGACACTAGACATGGTGCGAAGGACTACTTTAGTTTCACTCAAGAACTTGAACTTTCCAAATAGGATTTTAAATCTTATTTCTTTGGCCAACCTCCATGCAGTGATGGCTCCACGTTTTTGAAGGTCTTTGGATAAGATATTATCAATGACCCCACTCTCTTAGTGAATGTACCTTCTCAAAGCGATTGCCACCAATTGCTATTGTTTCTCACCCTATTGTCTCTCATCTTGGCTACTACTTGCTTACTTGAAAGGCCAAAAACCAATGAGCAACTGAGCAGTGGCATTCTTTTTCACCACTACTATCATCTGCGCCTGAGTGAGAAGCAGGTGAACTAATGAGTTGCAAGGAATTGTACATTGCAATGAGTTGCTGATAGGAAGAGCAACTCTAGAAGGCTTTTTTCAGTGGTCCTCGCTGGGCTGCAGGCTTTTGCCAGGTGCCCAACCATGTCTACCTTTGACACCAGCTCTATCTTCATGACATCTTAGCAAAGACTCTGAAAATCTTCCCTGTTTCAGAAGTGGCTTGCCATGTGGCATAGTTATGCCACTGTTTGAACAGCTCCAACAGAAATCCCTACCCTGTATGGAGAACTACTCATATATATAATTTGGATTCCACCCAATATAATTAAAATTATTTCCATCTGAACTTGCAATCCTGTACATGTCTACTTAGAAGCCAGTCCCATTTGGTTTAGTGTGGCTTGCCAAGGTAAGCTGGCATAGGATTGCACTTTATGAAAGCATCCCTATAATGAAAACATATTTTAATGTAGATAATCTTTATTTTTCAGTGCTGAAACAGAATTGTGCCTGTTAATGTTACACAGCTGCATAATAAAGAGCTATGGCCTAGAACAGAGGTACAGAAATATGTTCAGCCTGTGGGTCAAATTCCATCTCAGGGCCACATTCCACTGGTGGACAGAGCCAAACGCAAAAAGGGTAAGGCTGGAAAAAAATGCTGGCATATTTGAGCTTAATGCTCTTCTTGCAAGTAAGCAAGTCTAAGAAAAGGTATTTCAAAACACAAAGGGGAAAAGGTCACAAGAATTTGGAAATCATCAAATAAGGGAAAAGAGGCAGGTCCAAGACTTTCTGGGAAACAGCAGAGGGCTGGACTGGAACCCCTGGTGGGCTGGATTTGGATTCCTAGGCCTGAGGTTCTTCAACCCAACTTAAGCTCATCCTGGGTGCTGGAAGATTTCCAGTGGGTTGTCTCTCCTAAATATTATTTCAGCAATGTTGCTTCAGTATGATGATGGCTTCTAGCAGAGAACCTGTGATAAATCAAATGCTGGTGACTCCCAGTGAAACATTTCTTTGATTTGTGAAATGTGCTCACGACAACAACCTCTTGAAGAAGAAGAAAAGAAAATCAGAAATGTTAGAATAGGTAACCCAATTCTACAGAGTTGGCCAGTGAGTGAATTAGTGATTCAGTGGTTTGACCTTCATATGGTACATCAATCATGGCAAAGTTCTTTCTCCTTCTGTCCAAAGAAAACCGCTACTTCCCACGCAACATGTCATTACCATCACAATAGGATCTGCTCAGTAATAGCATTTGGAATAGATCTTTAACTTTAAAGCAGTGCTTGAAATCAAAGCTTCCTTCCTCTTGCAGCTTAACTTTAAAACAGATTTGTGTGCCTTTGGCACATATTCTCACCTTTCCATTTCTCTGGATTTCCATTTCAGATTGCTTTGGCTCAGAATCCAGTATGGTCATGGTATTTTTATTTTTTTACAATAGTAATTTTATAAGAAAACTGATTCCCCGATAATCTACCATAATTCAGAATTCTAATTTTATGCAAAATTGCACATTGTGGAATTTATAAGATAAATATTTTCCAAATGGTCTGAGTAACTTGAAAACATTATATCCATGCCCATTCATTTAAGCCCACTTGTATTTTCAGGCTGGACATTAAAGTTTAACTTGAACTGTGAGCCGTCCAGAGACTCAGAGTGATTGGACGGCCTAGAAATATTCCAAAGAAACAAATAAATAAATAAACTGAGGTCATATTGAGCAAAACATGTCAAAACCAAAGAACAGTTAAAGCTGAAAACAACTCATGGCCAACTAACTATGAAAAGTACTCCACAAAAGCTATTTCTTTGGGCTTTATGAACTTACAAAACTACAAAAGCAAAGTCTGGTGTGATATTCTAGGGACAGCTATAAAGTCCTGTTCTCAAGGGTACATGGTGCAATAAATAAAAATAATTATTTATGGATGTTAGCATCCAGAATATACATACAATTTAATGAACAAAAGTTTCTGTCTAATATTCTAATGTAACTGGATCCCGATTTTTAGCCTTTGTCTTTTAACTATGGGTGAAATCTAGGAAATCATAAGGTTATTTGGAATCTGAGGACTGAGGTCCTCCAACCCCAAAGACTGACCTTCCTTCCCTGTCCCTTTACTGTTAAAACAAGAGGAATCTCACTGGCTACCCCAGAATGAGGTTGCAATGGGACCTCAAAGATCCAAACAGGGGCATGCTGGGAGGTGGGGAGGAGAAGAGATTGGGATCATCCAGTTCTGTAAATTCCAATTGCCTCCCCATCATCTGTCCCTGTCTTTTACTTGCCCTAAACCTAAATGGCCATCCAGATAAAATATAGGGCTCAAGGTACTGCAGTGCCTTGCATTGGGATGATCATAAACCTCCAAGCATTCACTCTGACTCCCCCGACCACCACATCTCACTCTCCTAAAGTTTATTTCTTCCCCCCTTAACTTCAGTTCATAGGTTCTCAAAATCTCTCTCTCTCTCTCCATCATTTTCACTTAAGCAAAACCCAGACTGCCCAGCTGTGACCTCTTTAATTCCTTTATCTTCCCTGATTCCATGGAATCTGCATCTGAAAAGGATAATTCTTCATGCAGTCCATAGTTAATGTATTGAATTTGCCACTACAAGACAGAGTAGTAGCCACCGACTTGGGTGGCTTGAAAGGGGGACTGGGTAAATGCATGAGGGTAAGGCAATTGATTGCTTTGAGTATGCATGTGGATATCAGCTGCTGGGAAACAGAGATTCATGTCACAGACTCTCAGCCCAACGTAGCCTGCACGATTGCTGTTGTGAGGATAAAACTATACAAGCCACCTCATGTTCCTCATTTTCATGCAGTAAGATGATGAAAATGATGGTACAAATCATGAAGTGAAGAGCATAGACTGGACACCAAACCAACAACATGTTTAACAAAGAAAGCTTATTGAGAACAGGCCACACAGCAGACTGTGCCATAGACACTGAGTAATATAGCACCTTCCTTCTCTGGATTTGTCACACCAGTTGCTGCCAAATAAAACACCTTAGCTGAACAACATTAGCTTTTGCTGAGGAGTACCAGACTGAATTCGTCAATGTGCCTTCCAGTGGCCATATTGCTCATGATGCACACACAGGTGAGGTGAGATGCTTTGCAGTGATTCCCATAGGCTTCAGATGAAAACTTCACCCTGGCTTCAGCAGGACTGCATTCTTTCTCCCTTGACCATGAAAAAGCACTGTATGAACTTTGGATGCATCCCATCCCCATTGACAGTAAAGGGAATCATGGAGAGCAGGCCACACAATGGATGAAAGACACAAGCAGGACAGATTTTAGAGTGCAATTCTACGCATTTTTAGACAGAGAAAGCCTTATGCCTCCCGGCACTCTCTGGCCAGCCATGCTGACTGCAAAATGCTGGGAGTTGCAGGACTTCTTTTCCTGTCTAAATATGTAGGACTGAGCCCTTAGAAAACGAAGGAAACGCCCTTGCCCTCAAAATGCAGCCACTCAGATGTCTGTATACTCAGTAGTCAAGAAATGTTGAGTGTCGACTGGAAAAGAAAAGCAGGGGGGAAATTACTGCTTGAGCATCTTGTATTATTCTGGAGGGACACAGGGCTGAATGGCATGAAACCTGAACAAGATCACTCCTACTAACAGGTGATAAATGCAATAAACTCCTTTACTGAAGGTTGTATTTGCTGCTACTATTTTATTGTACATTAGCTTGCATTTCTTTGGAGACAACAGTCATAGAGAAGTTGTATAAATAAATTCATTTAAAGGGTGACAGATCAAATATGAAATTCTCCTTCTAGAGGACAAAATACCCTACCAATAGGGGATAATTTTTTATGTGAACTTAATTTTCCATACACAATATATACAAACTTCTGTACACAAACGGAAACTGAATTATCCTTTGACATTCACACTTTGGTGAATTGTGTGATGCTTTTGTGATATGCTCACAAAAAGTGCACTCCAGAACGCACATACACACATTTGTGTGTATATAATTAGTGAAAATAGATGAACTAACATTTTACTGCAAGCTCTCCTGTTTCCCCTTAAAGATCGTACCAAAAAAACAGGGATGTCCCCTGTTAAATACAGAGTTGGAGGCAAGCTGGATGTACATCAGCAAACTGATGATGGTCTATACAGGTTCCAATGAAGCCAGTAATGAGAGGCTGAAATCCCATTGTGTGGAGGCCAAAGACATTGTTAGCTTGTCTTTCACATGTCAGTTTTACAGGCCTTTAGTGATGGCAACTTTTATGAAACATACATTGCTGTGAGCATGTCTGTACTTTCAAAACTGGCCCTAGGAGTAAGACCGGATTTGGCTGAAGCTGTTGCTTCTTGCTTGTTCAAGCAGTTGCTTGTTCAAGGCTGCACAACAGCTGGAAGGATATAGGTCAATGGTACCAACTTGGCATAGTCACTAGTTTGTGGGGAAACACAGACTGCTCCTGCTTTGTAACTGCATTTTTCAGGATGTTTTGTGCTCAAACGATGGGAGTGCTAGCTCAAAACAAGTTACAGTTGTTATACAAAAGCTGCCTTCATTAATGTCTTCCCAACGGTGAACCGATGCATATCTGACACAGACAGACATAAGAAAATGGATGATAGTGAAAATATGTTTTAAATTAGAGTGAGAGTTTGAGTTGGCTTTGAGTTTGAATGATATCCCATATAAATGATGAGAGGTTAAGGCATAGCCTGGAGCTGAACTCTCTGTAAAAGGATGGAAAATCTGATATAGTTCATACAGTGCAGTCAGATGGATTCATTCATAGTAATGTTTTACAAAAGCCTCCAGTATGATAGGCCCTGATCCTACATCTATTAGTGAGATCAAGTACTTCCTATCAAGGACAAACATCAAAGAAGATGCTTGACCCTTTCCATGCATGCCTTCAGACATTATAGATAGCTATGGATTAGGGCCATCAGCCACAGAAGTATCTTCTGTCAGCTATTTATAAGGCCTGTAACAATTAATTGGTCACTTGTAAATTTATTTTACATTAATGAGCACAGTACCCAAACTATTAATAGAAACAAACACAATCTACAAAGAATAGTTTTTCAGGAAACTGTATTCCTGTGTTTGTGACCCACACAGAAGCTGAACAGTTTTTCTAAACTTCCAATGCCCACGTGGTATCCTAGAACTATCCTTTCAAACATTCTAGTATGTCATAGTTTGCAGAGTCTAGGATCAAGCTAATGTATTCTTTAGAGGGAAGGATTGGCATTGCCTCTAAAGCAAGAGCATATTTCATCTTGAATAGATGAATTGTACCAACTGATCAATAAAAGTGTGTTGTGTGTATCTGATTCCAAAAGCAGTGACATGCATCCAGATATTATTAAGGCAGTAAATGATCAGATCACAGCCAGTAAGGGCTCAATCTTAGCGCCTTCCAACATTGTGGGGCTTAGGATTAACCAGACCACCAGCTCCAGACTCAACAGCTTACATGCACCTTCCGCATGCAACAAACTTGGCTGTAGTGGCTGCCAATACAGCACACATGAGAGTTGTTCCCATGCAAATATTCATCTCCTTTGCAATGCTCAACAACATGTTTCTGCTAGCAGCAAACGACCAGCTAACCATCTCAATAAAGAATTCAGGGTTGCACCCTCAGCAGGCAGTCAATTCCACTAAACTCAATGGGGGTTAGTTACTTCTGAGTAGGCATGCATAGGCTCGTAACACCAGCAATTTTATAGTTAAGCAAGAAACTTTCACTACTGCATGCTGTTGGTGGGAAAGAAGGACAGTAAGCAATTATTCAGAGAAACAAACCACTAGATTTTCCATTCCAGCAGTGAAAATGAAAATGAACAAAAATGTTTCCTCAGTTGTATTTTTTTTTAAAAAAAACTTAAATCAAAATTGTAAACATACAATTGAAAAAAAAAACATTTTTCACTGCTCTGAAGAGTGTTAGTATGTAAAAAAAATATGTGCAATTGGTGTTGCCCGCTGAGAAGGGATTGGAGAGTTAAATTATTGTTACATTTGGTACCGAACAGAGTGCTTACAAACCTTAAAATTAATGCTCACTACCTATCTCAAATCAAGTCCACTTGTAGCTAAGCTATTTCCTTATTCTCAAGTGAGGAAACTCCTTGTCTCCAGCATAGAAATCACTGCGTAGGGTGAGCTCACTGAAGTTATGGGGACATTGACCATATTTAGTCAAACGTCACTGTCCATGAAATCAAGTGTGGATTCTCTTATCCATGTTCTTTAGACCATGACCAAAACATTGCATCTGGCCGGAGAACAAATAAACATGGTTAGAGCTTGACATGTAAACATTATAATCCAAGACAGCAAGACTTAATGAACAATCAATAGATGAGGCAGAAGCCACTGAGGAATTAATGTCCCTCTTTCCCTTACTGCCCCTGTACCAGGTTACAGGTAGGACTGGTCCTCATTCTCTATATCTAATTTGTGTGCAAAGGAGTTGATCAGAAATGTCAGGGAGAAATAGACTATTGGAACTGCATAGACTATGATCATGGACTACTGCTAAAAAAAGAAGTCAGTTGGCTGTTGTTCTGTGGGTTTCCATCGTTGCAGTATTAATTTAAAGCAGCCATCTCCATTCTGTTGCCCTCCAGATATTTTGGACTGCAGTTCTCAGAATTCTGGTGTATTAGCCATCCTGGCTGAGGCATCAAGTTGGGGAAGTATTCTTTAATCACTGTTCAGGACTATACTCTTGCAAAGTAGTGTACAAACAATATCATGCTCATTTTTAGGTTAGCATGCCTGAGAAATCCACAAGGGGTTCAAATGAGTCAGATTCTTATGAATCTTACCTGCAGATTCTTCAGAGTACTGGATTTTTCTGAATTATACAGCTTCCACAGATTTGTGGAATTTTTTTTAACTTGCACTGCAGAAACATGCAAGTGTCTATTTGTGCATCCCTTAAATAAACAAATCAATCAATCAATTGGGTTCTCTCATAGAGTGGATGATGGAGCAAAAGATCCCTGACAGTCCATGAAGTGGGGGCGGGGGGGATGGGACTAGTCTGCTGAATCCTCGGGTCAGTTTCATAGAAATCAAAACTCATTTGAATTCATGGAGAATTTCTCCAATGTCTTTAGTGCACAGGAATCAAACTATACACATATTTGACAAAAGAAGACCAAATCTAGCTGCAGGCCTTAAGCCTTAAGCCAAAATACATTTGCGTTGCCATCCCTTAGTTGCGATATCATAGTGAAGCCTTTTGGTGTACAGCTGCAAGGTGAAGAGATGGGGCTTTTGCAAAGGGAGATTTTTACAGTAAATGACAACCATGCAACAGTTTAACATTTGGAAGGAGGGAACCTTTTCACCATTTCTCTTTAATGCACTCAAAATGCTGCTTGAAATCTTAGCTGTCAAATCTTAGCTGTCAAAATGCTAAAAGTGCAATCTTTTGGACTGAAAAAGTCCCACAACTTCCAGCAGGTTCTAACCAGCATGGTTGCATGGAGAATGCTAGGAAACTTAGGACTTTTTCTCTCTATATATATACACAGGATTGTTCCCTATGTTGTAATTTCCATTTCGAAAGGATTCCACAAGGATTGCCTATCACTAGTTACCATCATTCCTTTGAAAAAATTGAAACATTAGCCCCTGCACTATTATTCTGTTTGAGTCTAGTTCAAGGACTTCCATTCAACAATTAACTTTTGAGTGATCATCAGAGAAAAATTTAATTGATTCTAAAACTGTGACAGATGACACATCAGACATGGTAAACTGCCTGCATGAATTTAAAAGCCCAGAAAGGAAAGCACATGTGAATGATGTTCAGGAGCCTTAATACATTGTAATCATGGACTATAAGCATAAAGGTAAAACAGTATTATTTACACACACAGATACACATGCACACTCAGAGAGGAAGGGAGATCACCAAGCATCCCTCAGTGAACAACTCATGCATTTTGAAACCCCAAGGTAGCTAAAAAATAATGCACTCACTTTTGGGTTTCTTAACCAACACATATAAATGTGGCAGAACGCTGAGGGAAATGCATGAATTGTACCATCCCAGTCTGTGGGTTGTGGATTCTGGGTCTGAGTGTTTCTTCACATAATTGGGTTAGAAGTTTGTTTGTTTTCTTAACATACAAAAAGTGTGTGAGAGAGACACACACACAATGTGTAGTCCTCTGTCTATGTAGATAGAAAAGGGGCCTACAACTTCTAGCATGCCCCAGCCCGCCATGTTGGCTGGGGCATGCTGAAGTTGCAGACCTTTGTTCCTGTCTAAATATGCGCAGGATTGCACCCTAAACACATGGATTGATCATTTCCATTCACTTCCTTCTCATACTTTCCATCGACTTCCTTCCATTTCCATTGACTTCCCTCTCATGGCAAAATGCTCCTCCATTGTATTGGCTCTGAGTTACATCTTTACTTTTAGTGAGAAAAACAGAAAAGAAACTCTAAAGACGCCCTTTGTTCTGAATGGGTATTTTGTGAAACTCTGCTCCAGAAGTAACAAGTAGAGTCAATTCATTATAACTTGGATGGGCAATATTGGAAAGCTTACTAGGTCCAGATGAGAGATGAAGCAAACTAATGAGAATGTTATACCTCTCTGTGAGGCATAGATTTAATTGCATTGTTTCCACTGTTGTCCAGCACACTGCTAGGTAATAGTATCTTCGGCTCCAGTAGGAATTCTCTTGGTTTCCTTTCCCACTACATCAAAAATACCACTGTTTCCATCTCCTTTTCCTATTTTCCTAAAGAAAGAGCAGAGGTGAAGGCTTCTATATTTGGTGATGTTGTCCATGTTTGTGCTGTATAAACAGATTTCTAGGACCTGTACTATTTCAGCACTATTTTAAAAATCTTGCATATCACCTTATCGTTTTGCATGTATATCTTTTTCAGTGTTTCATTGCATTGCAGCTTTACCAGTATGGAGAGGACCACCTTGTACCTGCCTGCCATGCAGCTGTTAAAGATAAGGAACTGGCAAATAAAAGAGGTGGCAGCCCTAAGTTAGCTCTGACATGATCTCACACCCAGGAAATTAAACTCAGACTTTGAAGGGCAAAGCACTCAGATTGCTAGTACTGGAAGGATCAATCCATCAGTTGCGACTTCTCTCATAGTCACTTTTTTCATGTTAAATTCTTTTTGTCCCCAACATTTGAGAATGTTGATAAAATGTTATCAAACTCAAACTGAAATGAAATTCTCACTTGTTTTTAAGGAGAAATATTCTAGTCCAATGCATGTTTAGACAGAAACAAGTCCTAGAATAAGAACCTGGCTGGGGCAGGCTGAGAGTTATTGGAGTTTTTTCTATCTAAGCCTGCATAGGGTTGCACCCTTTAATAATTACATAAATATAAAGGAAGATTAAGAAAGAATCATTTACATATTCCAACTTGTAGGAATAAAACTTTAAATGGAACAATTTATATCTGGGTGAAGAGATGCAAACAGATTCATTCATTAATTCATTCTAATTCCTGTACTGCCCAATAGTACAGAAATTTTCTCACAGCTTACTCATCTTTGTATGCATTTTACACTAAAATATGAATTTTATACGCACTTTCAACAAATTCCTATTTTTATAAGCATTCTGTGATTTTTTAAAACCAAGAGTTATGTCATTTTTAATGTTGTATATTGCTAACTGTTGGTATTTTAACCTTTGAGTTGTTGTGGCTTACCCAGAGAACATTGGTCATCAAATAAAAATACAATAAATAAATACTTAGAATTCAGCATAGTTAAAAACAGAAGGATAACAGTATGTCCTTGTGTTAGTCCAGAAAATGCAGAGCAGACCAGTCATTCAGGAACAGATTAAATCCTTGAGCATCCCTATTCAGAGGCAGTATTTAAGCATTTTATTGTGTAAATACTGATATTTAGTTATTTACTTTCTCTGGCATTCAATAGCCAAAGAGCTCTGGGTGGCTTTCAATTAGTTTACAATTGACTGGATTTTTCTTATGATTAAAAGGTTTGGGTTTTTTTTTTAGCTTCTTGCATTCCGGATCTAGAGGATTATTCCAAGGAAACATTACAGGGTGATCTCAAGAACATGCACACACATACAGAGTGTTTCAAGGTGAATGCCATACAAATCTTAAAAATTGTTTCTTAAACAGTGAATCCTTTGTGATGTTTTCCAAAAGTTTTGTTTCCTGGAACTTATGGCACTGATGCAGAGTAATTAAACTAAAACCACAAATTTAAAATTACAGCCAATCTAAGAGAATAAGTGAATTTTAATTTTGTTTAGGTGCCTAAATTTCCTTTTGTATTTTTGTTTTAAGTTGTAACGTGAGGGCAGAAGATACCTGCAATCTACAACACCTTTGAAGCATATCCCATGCACAAATTTTGGACAAGAACAAAGTGAACATAATGCTAATGCTATGGAATGTCATGTCACTCAGCAAGTCCCTGTTTATAGTCCACATTCTCTTATGAAATGAATCCCGTGTCTTTGCCCTGTTTTCGTCTTCTTTCTATTACAACACACACACACTAAGCATTCTTTACATTTCATATTTCAAATGGAATCAAAATATCCAAAATAAACCCTAAACTATAATCTCTGAACAACTTCCAGAAGAACAGCTGCATTAAGAGGAGAGATCCTTTCAGGAACAGACACCAAGATCAGGAATAAATGATATATTCTTCCAATGCAGGGACTGGAAGTAATAGTGGGGATCCACTGGGATCTATACTGTGTCAAATATTTTGCAACTTGCTTATAAAATGAGCTGGAATTAGGAATGACCAGTGTGATGCTGAGGACACCCAAATATTTAGGGTGGCAAAAACTAAACATGATTTCAAAGTGCTCCAAATGGATGTCTAAAGATAGAGGTAAAGGTTTCCCCATGACATTAAAGTCCAAGTCATGTCTGACTCTAGGGGGTGGTGCCCATCTCCATTTCCCAGTCAAGGGAGCCAGCATTTGTCCACAGAGTCTCCGTGGTCATGTGGCCGGCATAACTAAACACCGAGGTGCACGGAACACTGTTACCTTCCCACCGAAGTGGCACCTTTTTATCTACTTGCATTTGCATGCTTTCGAATTGCAAGATTGGCAGAAGCTGGGACATAGCAATGGGAACTCACCTCATTGTGCAAATTCGAACTGTCGACCTTTCAATCAACCAGCCCAGCAGCTCAGCAGTTTAAACCACTGTGCCACCAAATGAATGTCTACAAAATGGCAAATACGGTAAACAAGTGTAAGGTGATGCACACTGAAGCAATTTTCCCCCCAACTTCATGTGCTGATAGGATTTGAACTAGCAGTAACTTACCAAGAAAGTAGTTGTGGTAAATAGCTCCATTAAAACCTGATGAGCAGCTACAGGCAGTCCCTGAATTATGAACTTCAGTTCCTGAGGAAACAGAAATTTGTCTTCAAGTCAAATTTGCAGGCCAGTCAGCTCAGGTATAGTCAGCCCCCCACATTTACAGGGGACTGGGGTGCAGGACTCTGATGAAAATGGAAAAATTGTAGATATCTCCAGACTTCCCCGCTGCACAAACTCACCAGTGTCTCCTCTTTGCAGCAAGGAAATACAGGAGAAATTTCCTTCTCCAGACCGGAGAGGCAGGAAGGCATGCTTTGGAGGCCTCTTTCTCAACCCTTTCACTTCCTCTCTATGGTGATGCTTTCGAGGCCTCCCTCTCTATCCTTTCACTTCCTCTCTCTCTATGGTAATGACAATTTTCTGCCGTCATTTTTAAAATTAATAGGCTTTCTGGCAGTTGCCCGTAATTCAGATGTTTGTAATTCAAGGTCTGCCTGTACTCTAAAAAAATTCCATATTAGGCATAATTAGAAAGGGAATCAAAAACAAAATTGCCAAGATCATACTGCTCTTATGAAACTGAAAAAGGATATTGTAGAGTTGGAAGAAGTGACATGATCAAGGGCCAGAGCAGCACCTCTATGAGGAAAGGTTACAACAACCTATACTAGCTACCCTGGGTAAAAAGGAAGGGAAAGGAGACATGACAGAGGTGTACAAAATGATGCATGGTTTGGAGAAAGTGAACCCCAAGAGTTCTTAGAATCCAAAATCATTGTGTGAAAATAATTGGTGGGAGATTTAGGACAGATAAAGGGAAGTATTTCTTCACACAACACATAGGTAAACTATGGACTTTGCTTCCACAACATGGCAGTGATGGCTTCAAAAGATGATTATTCTACTCGCACAGTGGCAGGTGGGGCGTACACGGGAAACTTGCAGGTAGGACCTACGTGCAACCTTCCCGTGTCACTCATGTCCTCCAGCAACTGGTGTGTATATACATGCTGCCTCAAACCCTGGAGGTAACATGCAACCATCAGTGCCAGTCGCCAGAATGCTAGACCAGATGGTCTTGGTCTGATCCAGCATGGCTTTGCTTGTTATTGTGTCCTGAATCTGTTACAGCTAAAAGAACCATTCTTGTAGCATCATAAAGATTGACATAATCATTACTGGCAGCCACCCAATCTGGTGTCCTCCATATATTTCGCACATTAACTCCCATCAGCCCAAACAGGCATGGGCATTGCTCTGGGATTCTGGGACTTGTAGTCCAAAAATGGTATCACTTGGGGAAAGGCTGTCTGGTCATATCCTAGTCCAACCTTCTTGTAGATCAAGTGGCATCCAGCAGAATTTATTATTTATAGGGATGGGCAAGAGGGAAGAATAAATTCTGTATTATTATAGCGAGAAGGTTCCAAATGAAGTCATATTCAGAATAGACTGATTGCAATCAATAAGACTTAAGTTAGCCATGACTAACTTAAGTTCCATTGCTTTTACTGGCTTTGTTCCAAATATGTCCATGCCTGGATCAAACTCATTCTGCATTTGGGACACAATTCTGAGCCTTAAATATGAACAAACTTCCTATTTCTTTCTATGATGAAAGGGAATACTTTGCACAGTGGGCTCTTCCTTTTACACACACAAAGTATTTGTTTTGATTGACAACAGTTGGATGCTTAAACTATGGGATATACACCAATGATCTCTAATAAAGTATACAGTGGTGTGAAAACTATCCTGGGATTATTATTTTTTTTGGAAGGTGGGGGTTTGTTAATTGTCACGAATAGTATGGCTTTTGTTTTTCATCTCTACAAAGTAGAATCTCCTTGCCTTTTGAGATTCCCACAATGTCTGAATGATTACTGTAATGTCACATGTGCTGAAGCTATTTTAGGATAATGAGCCATTTTAATCTTACTTAATAAAAGCTTTTCATGGTGTATTTTAAGGGATCTGCATGTAAGTGGTTTTACTAAACGAATTTCCCCCATCCCATGCTGGCATGTGTTCAAGGGTATGCAAATCCTACAAACTAACAGCTGAATTTAAAAAAAGTCAAAACGGCCATAGCCATGGACTTAATTAACTGGTAATGTTAAAAAAACTGATTAAAAGGAAGCAAAATGGTATTCTTTGAATCTTCTTTGTGCTGATTTGAAACAGGGCTAGGGATGAGTGTGTTGGATTCATCATAGGTTTATGGGCCTTGGGCAGGGGCCGGCTTTTCATTTGTCTCCGACAATTTGGACCCATGTGAGTTATTGCGCTCTATATAACAACAAAAGCGGTTTGGCATAATGTATTCCTTTAATTTTGGTTGGTGTTCCTCTTGAAAGCAAAGAGGAGTTGGAAACTGTTAGCAAGACAGATGCAACCAAAGCAAACTTTAAAGCAAATAAAATTCTGAGCATCATAACAAATTGGCTGTAAAGTTCAGAAAGAACAGTGCAATTATCAAGTAACCACTTCTGTTCTGTTCAGACTTCTGGAAATCTTTCCATTTCATGCTGTGGGAGAAGAAACAATTAACCACAGTGAAAACAGACCTTGACAAACAGATACTGGAAGGTTGTTCCAATCAACTATTTAGAGATATGTGTGTATATTACAAAATGATTACTTTCTCATATCCTTTCTCCATTTCAGGTGTGACCGAATTAAAGTACTCTGGCTTTCTTTTCTAAAAGAATTAGCCATTTTCTTTCTATATAATTAGTCATCAAATTATAATTATTTTCTCTGTTTCTGCCGGTCTTATAGTTTTTACAGGATGCTGGCTGCATTCATATTTAAGCTGGGTCAACTATGCTGACTTCCCCACCGCTTCCTTCTCATGCCAGCACCTCCAGCCCCCTGAAGATGTTCCACCAAGAGTCAGGAGACCTTGGTTTGAGCTCTGATGTGACCCATAGTGTATGCAATGGGGTGAGGAATGAGGTGAAGGCAGTTTCATCAAAAATTGGGTAGAAGGACTTCTGCAATGAGAAGCTTTCCTCCCAAGGAAGGCAGATCCTGAATCCAGTCTGATCTCTGCAACCTCTTCCTTCTCTGATTGTGTGCAGGGACAGATCTTTAAAGCAGTGTTTCTTATGACATCCTCTAGTAATATTACAGGGGCATTTGCAGGTATAAGACCCAAGACACTTTTCCAGAATGCTATTAATTTATCAAGTGTCTAGCCACTCTACCTATTGGGAGTGAGGAAGATGGCAGACTTGGGCAGTTGTTCTCATGGACTGCTGGCTGCATCCCAGATGAACTAGAATCAGAATGTGAAGCAAATTACAGTGGGATTGGGGAGGAGGGGGTAGGTCAAGATTCTGAGATGAAGGAGGCGGAGGTGGCGGTGATTATCTCAAGATCACATACCTCTTTGAGCCAGACAGGTTCTTGGAATGACCAAGATGTACAGCCTGTGGGAGGTGTCTCTGGGAATTCTCGACCCCATGGCAAGGTGTCCGCAGAAGCGGAAGGCCCAACTGAAGGCCTCCAACAATGCATGGAGAGGAGGTGTGCTTGCCTTCCGAAAGCTCCTCCCGAGGGGATAGGGCCCAGGCATGTTCATAAAGAGAGTTCCTGGAGTTTACCTAGTTTACTAGATCGGGCTCTCCAACCTGCTCTGTGCATGCTTGGAGATTCGTTCTGGGTGATTTGCACTCAGAAGCAATAAGGAACTTCTTGCAAGGAAAATGGTCTGTTACTTGTGATTGCTTGAACGAGGAACCTCAGCTCAAGACAGAATCATACCATCTTTATTTCTCACTATTCACACACCAATGTGATGAAGGACAGCATTAGTGTTTCCCATTAGGATTTCACATTACTTTTCTGAAATGGATATGTTAACAGTATCTCTCATTTTTAGTGTTTGGCTATGTGTTGGCTGTTGGGGAGGTTTTTCTCATTAATTCACTTGCTTTATATTTTTAAGGCAGTGCAGTGGCTTTCCTTTTTATTGGGTTGGTACCAAATCGCCCAAGAAGTGATCACAGTTATGCTAGTTTCCAGGACAACAGCAGATTCCTAATCTCTGCCACTAAATTTCATAGTCTGGAAACTGGTAGGTTACTCAAATGTCTCAGTCATTCACTAGATTCATTATTTTCATAGTTACCTATTGAAGAACATGACTCACTGTGCTTCTTTCTTCCTCTTGCAATCCCCTATGTGCCATTATCTGCTTCAGTACAGCCTGATATATGAATTACCTTCATCAGTTTTAATAAGCTGCTGCTTGATAGAGAAATCAAGTCTTCCCCACCCCCAATTTTAGCATATGATGTACAGTGATATTTCATTTTATTCTATTTATCCTATTAATGTTATTCTAGCATAACATGTAAATAAGTGATTTAAAACACTCTGACTTGCCTCTCCCACAGCTCAGAGTTACTTGCAACATTTAATATGAATAAGCAAACCTTTAAAACTAATTAATTGAAAGAGAATACAAATCACAACCAAGCTGAATAGCAGTCATAAAACAGCTTCCATTGTCTTATTCAGCCAACCCTGAAAGCAGCAGATGGCAAAGAAAGTCATGGAAAAAATGATCAGCCTGCTCTTTATGCACCAAATGCCTCTTTAACCAAATAGGCTTTACAAAATTTCAGCAAGGAGGTAGATCAGCCTTCCAAAAACTAGTGTCCTCCAGACATTTTAGCCTAATCTCCCAATATTCCTTCAATTTGCTTGCTTGCAGCTGATTGACAGTGAAATTTGAAACAACTGCATGGGGTCTGCAAACCTGTGGAATCCATAGGACTTAGGAAAAGCTGGTTCATTGTGGAATCCATGGGTCAGAGTCTTACAAAGCCAAACACATTTGACTTCTCTGAGAACCTGAAGCAGAGTAGACAGAGCTGGATAACTTAATGGTTCTGACTCAGAGTAAAATCAGTTTTACAGGTTCATAAACATGTATAGTAATAATGAATTCATTGTGGAGTGAAAATCCATATAATTCACACACAAAAAGAAGCACAGGGGGAGAGACACAAGGGAAACCTAAGAGGGGAAGAACTTCCAAAACAACCCAATGAGGACTGAATATGCTGAGAAAGCTAAGTCTCTGTGTTGAGGCTGATGGAGGCCGACTTCCCATCTTGGCCTCTGTTCCAGGAGCACCTCCAGCCCCTTGAAACTGCTACACAGAGGTCTAGTGCACAGGAAGAGGGCAAAAAAAAAAACAAAAAAAAAACTGACCTCCTCAAATTCGGCAGAGGTATCTTCAGTGAGTGAGTGGAGGCCTTCCAGCAGTACAAGGCAAATCCTAGATCCAATCCCTGTTAAAGTGCAGTGTTCACACAACATAGAACCCCCATACTCATACATATTCCAGGAGTAAGAAAACCATGTAACTACATCTATGCACAGATTTTATCTGTTATCCATAATAGAAACCCTGCTCTAACAGAAAGTTCTCAGATAATGTACCTAATATTTCCCCACCAGTGGAAAGCACCATCTTAGAATCCTCATTCATATTGGGTGTTGTAAAATGAACTGGCTTTTAAGGCTCCAGAGGGCAGCAGAAGGGTTTGGAACTGACAAAATGCTAGGAAATTAGGTGCCAGCCTAGTGGGAATCTGGCACCTGAGCTCCCTTTGTGAGGTGTGGGTGAGAAGTATCAGATTTATGATCTCAAGGACACCAGAGATAACAGCGATGGAGTGGCTGGTCCTGGATTCTGGGACCAGGGGGATTCTGGGCAGGATTATATAAGCCCAGGGGGCCAGGGGACTGGGGAATCCCTGATGGCTTTCTGGTACAGGTATGTATTTTTTAAAACCCAAATCTAATTTGTGTTCCATAAATTAATTTTTGGATATTGTCACTGCAAACCTTGCTAAATCTGTGGTCCTTGTCTTACAGCTGATCTTCATGATTCCTGGTTCAGGAATACTATGTGTGAGGCTGACATTCCAGTCTCTCTGGGAAAAGGATAAGCAGGAGATGATATCAGAACTGGCTCTGAATGTGAGAAGTGGTGGACACCAATTATCTACTCCAATTGGGAGAAGATTGGTTTTTCAGAATGAAATAACCAGGTTAGGGGTGTGTGCAGCTGGGTGAGAGAGTGTGGACAATGTGATGAAAGTATAATTATTGTTAACAAATTCAAAAGTAATTCACATTAACAAGAATAATGAGAACTTCTTGGAATATCTTCCTGGTGGAAAGCAATGCTTTCACACAGTATAGAGTTTGCCTATTGAAATCAAGAATAATAGAAGCCAAGAGTCCAGTGAATTTCAAGATGTCCTGGACATCAACATGGACATTGAATAATGTCCAATTTTGGACAAAAACTTTAGTAATATCTCTTAAAGGGGATGAACCCATAGCTCTGTTGTCTTGATGTTTGGGAACCATAATATTTTCTGTGAGCTAAGATTTGCTTGTTGGATCCAGAGTTAGGGGTAATTAGAGTAGATCCCTCCTTCATGGATCACTGCCTTGTCATGGCGAAGGGGCTTGCATAGCTCAATGAAGCTATGAGCTATGCTGTGCAGGGCCACCCAAGACAGACAGGTCATAGCAGAGAGCTCTGACAAAATGTGATCCACTAGAGAAGGAAATGGCAACCCACTCCAGTACCTTTGTCATGAAAACTCCATGGACAGTATCAAAAGGCAAAAAGATATGACACCGGAAGATGAGCCCCTCAGGTCGGAAGGTGTCCAATATGCTACTGGGGAAGAGCGGAGGACTAGTACTAGTAGCACCAGAAAGAATGAAGCGACTGGGTCAAAGCCAAAAGTACACTCAGTTGCTGATGTATCTGGTGGTGAAAGGAGAGTCCAATGCTGCGAAGATCTATACTCCATAGGAACCTGGAATGTAAGATCCATGAATCAAGGTAAGCTGGATGTGGTCAAACGAGAGATGACAAGACTGAACATCGACATCTTAGGAATCAGTGAGCTAAAATGGACAGGAATGGGTGAATTTAATTCAGATGGCCATCAGGTACACTACTGCGGGCAAGAATCCCTCAAAAGAAATGGAGTAGCCTTCATAGTCAATAAAAGAGTAGGAAAAGCAGTACTGGGATACAACCTCCAAAATGACAGAATGATCTCAGTTCGAATCCAAGGAAAACCATTCAACATCACAATAGTCCAAGTCTATGCCCCAACCACTGGTGCTGAAGAGGCTGAAGTTGACCAGTTCTATGAAGGCCTACAACACCTTCTA